>NW_027396684.1:56389-113454 GCF_047715775.1 Aspergillus undulatus
TTTTTTTTTTTTTTTTTTTTTTTTTTTTTTTATTGTTTC
This sequence comes from Aspergillus undulatus, assembly GCF_047715775.1. Classification (NCBI taxonomy): domain Eukaryota; kingdom Fungi; phylum Ascomycota; class Eurotiomycetes; order Eurotiales; family Aspergillaceae; genus Aspergillus; species Aspergillus undulatus. The sequence goes on from NW_027396684.1 coordinate 56,429, forward strand.
TGCTTGGCGCTGTTGGCCAGCCTCAAATACAGTGTTTCTGTCATTCGCTCCTGATGTCCGAAGCCAAACATGTGCTTGCCAAAACGGATTTCAAGCCGGGTGCTGAAAAGCTATTGAACATCCAATAAATACCGGAATATCACGCGATGGTCTCCAAGCTCTGAGAATTGACGAACCAACGTGATAATATCGCGAATTCCTTGCGGCAAGCTTCCTCAACACCCTCGTGTCTCGTAGACCAGCCTTCATGAAAAAAGTACCCAGGAAATTCAGCAGCTGGTGTTGCACCCAGAGCCCCTGTACCACGGCTAATCAGAGCTATAGTATTCGGATGATCTGTATCCCCATCTCGGATATTACCAGGAGCTGAGTACTAAATTACCTCTTTAACCTTTTATTTGAAGATGTAATTCAGCTCCTGTCTCTGTCCGTTTGCTGTTCATACAGGAAGTCAGGGTCACTCTCAATATTGGCAAGAGGTTTTCATAACCGACCAGCCACCTCCCTGTTCTCTGCACCCTATGGTCATATCTACTAGATGCAATAAATAACACTTTCCTATCAGCTAATTGAGTTCTTGTAACAGGTCAAAGATACCATGAACGCACTGGATGCCAAAGGCTTCGAACCCTGCAATCAGACTGACTGTTTCATTTCGGACAACGAGGAGATGCCAAACCCTGGTGAATCGCGAACTTATGTCGCTCACCACAAATGTCGACCCCAATCAGCCGCACATTTCCACATCGACTCGCAATACCCAGGTTACCATGTCTTGGTGCTGTACAAGTAATCTCGTCTGCTCTGGGGTCTGCCAGAATTCCCTTGTACAATTGATGCGAGTGATTGTAACTTCATCGCCTCTAATGACCCGCGACTAAGGGTAGAATTTGTTGGCTCGCTAACTGTTGATTGGAGAGACCTTCGTCCAGTCAAGGCACTGAGCCCGCTGGGTTACTGTGAAGCTATGAAGCTGCTACTCTGCAGGGACCGCGGCCATGTTGGCTGACCTTCTGCCGCACGAGCGGCTGAAGCAGGGCTAGGGAGTTTTGCTGGGGGTGGATGGTCCTTTATTTTTTTTGTGGGACGTTTAGCCGTTTACTCTCCTTAATATTGCGGCTGTGGTTTATGCTGTTTTTGGAAGAAGCTCATATGAAAATATGTTTTTCCGTTATCTGTTGTTTTTGCCTTGCTTGTCATTAAAATAAATAGAGATAGTCAAGAGGTCCACGTTTCTAAGAATCTATCTTGTTCGTGACCGGTCCTTGTCCTCGCTGATTCTTCCGTCGTTTTTCGCTCATAAAGACACCGTAGTATATTAAAAATTACCTCTATCTTGGCACAGGAGATCTCCATCCTCCCCGGTGTCCCCATAAGCTTATCTCGAACAAACTCTAGACTTTTCCCCACAAGTCTTTCATTATATCATCATTCATGAGCCAGCAATATCTACTGAGCTGTAAAAAAGATATGATAAGTCTCCCTTTCTGCGCTGTACGCTATTCCCAACGACGCAGAAAGCGGAGGGGTCCACGGATGTATAGATAGATATCCGCAGTTCCTTCCCGGTACTCCAATACCGCACCTGGCAGTTAGTTAACTGAAGGGTTGCTCTCCACATATCGGCATATAGAGTTTTGACAAGCGTCTAGAGAAATTTGCGTATGCGGTAGATAATATAGCCCTTTTGTGGACTTCGTCTTGCGTCAGCGTAGCCGGGCTCGTTCGTCCGGAGCGTAGCATAAGTTGTATTGCCAGGGACCCCAACAATTGACCAACTATCTAACAGATCAGCTCTATTATCCCTTCTGCAAAGTTCTAGGCTCTGCGGGAGATTCTTCACGAAGTTGTCATTGCCATGACTACAACTTTTCGCACCTCCGATATCTTCAGACTCCACGGCCCTGCGCGAGTCCCGGATACCATACCCTTCGCGGCACTATCCTAAGTAGCTTTCCGCTGGGCGTCGATGCTTGCTTAAAAACATTAACATTAATCCACGACTTTACTTCGCTAGGAGGTCCGGCAATGCGCGCTTCCGATATACAGCTTACGCATTATTATCTCTCATCACCCGGATTTCCTCATCTTGTTCACCCAGAGCCTGTAGCTTACTCCAGTATCACTCTAGGCGTTGAGTAAGAGGGTTTTCATTACCTGTGGTCCTAGAAGGTAAGAAAGGAAATCACCACATCGGTGGGCCCTGGAGAAATACTCGACTTTGTACAGAAGGAGCAATAGGGGGTATCGTACGCCTCGAGGCTGGCGGTGCAGCCTGAACCAGCTCACGAATGAGCTCCGGACCATGAATACCTTGTGGAATTCCTGCCCTAGTGCTGGGAATCGCGAGGTTGCCAGCTACTTGAACTTAGATAGTGTGATGAAGACGCTCTGTAAGGGATAGCATATGCGGCACTTGAGAGGTTGAGCTTCATTCAGGAAAGCTCTGCGTAGCTAGATCATCGATCAATTCTGGCTAAAACAGGATCAACACGGCAGGAATATAATTGAATTAAAATGCTCTGTGCCTCACCGCTGGGCATCATTTAGCCTAGGCTGATGGAATGACGTCGGCATCAACAATATCATCAACGTCCACGGATTTGATGCCCAGGACCACTACTGGTACCGGTACCGATTATTTGTTGTCCGGGGAAAAGAGCCAGTCTCAACCTCAAGCAATTCATCATCCGCCCACCGTCCCATCACTGTTGTTCCACCAACCCTTTCAAGATTAAACTCCCTTTCACCAGGATATTCAGACGAGCGCTTCGAGCTGGGACTTGAGCTTGAGGCACCTTGACTGCTAGACGCATGGGTCTTCCAGGAGCCGCCACAGCACCGGTCGCCAAAGAGCCGCCGGAGCGGCCGCAAGGTCGGTAAGCATGCGCATACGATGCCGACCCCTTGCTCGACGGAAGACCACGTCGAGGACGGGATCTGCGTGTATGTTGGGTCGCTGCGATCAGCAGCATCGAAGGAGACGATGCGAAGGAGCGAGACGATGCAGACGCTGCTGAGGTCAGTTCTTGCTGCTGAACTATGCAATTGCAGAGCAGATGCCGGTTAAAAGCGAAGTGTAAGTGAGTGTACGTACAGCCCGCCCATCGAGAAAATGCCCGTTAGGAGCACCTTTTGCCGTCTGCTCGTCCGCATATACCAGACCATTGGAAGCGGGAGAACAAGCATGAGTATATCCAGAAACATATTCGCGATCCCGTTCCAACGGAAAAAGGCAACCTCCTTGAAGCATGAGCCCTGGATCTGAGCCTCGGCGTCAGAATTTGCATTCGTGTTTCGATCTTCGAATCGAGTCCAAAGGTATGAGACGGGTCGGCAGCCGAATATAGACGCGATTACGCAGGCGATGAAGTATGCGGTTATAAGGAACCAGGAGGACCAGAGTGCCCATCGGAACCGCTTCACTATGCCGAAGATGCGATGGTAGAGGAGCAATAGGGAGGATTTCGTTAGGACGGCGTTGGTGAAGTAAATTAACTGGATGGCCATGAAGCTCTACGAATGCTCATTGTTAGGGTACTTAGGTTGACAATAAGAAGGTTGGGTGTGGTTGAGTTGGTTGGCACCTTCTGATACCCCACGATATCATAATCGGGGACGTCCTCGCCGTGCTTGCCAAAGTGAAATTCCAGGACCTGGACCCAGCGCGTGATTGCCATAGCCCAATTGACGACCTGGAATCCTTCTATCAGTCTTTGAGAGAAGACTTCTTTCCGTGGAAGGACACACCAAAGAAGCCGCAATAACCCAATCGTCCCACCAAAGCCCGGCTCTCGCAATACATCGCGAGATGAATCGTAGAACGACAGCTATCGTCGCAGCTACAACTGTGACGACCGTTCCAATCCAGATCTGGTATGCAATGCTCTCCACACCGTTAGCGTCGCCGTTTCCAGTCGAAGGCCCGGCCATAACTGGACATTGGACGCTCAAGCCCAGCGCTCACGGTCACACCGCGAGGTTTGAGTCAATTCAACCGCATTCAAAATTAGGCTAACGGAGACCATCCAAGAGCTGAAAATTAGCCCTGTCATCCCGCGAGGCAGAGACGGTCAAATCTGTGCGGTGCGGGCGAGGTTTTTGTCATGCTGTCTGGGCCTTCCATGGTTGAGGTTGGGCGCAGCATGTGATGTTACGCTGTAAAGGGGAGATGGCACTGGTGAGCTCATGTGGGGACACAGGATACAATATAAGAGGGGCGGGTGTCTTGACGGCGGAGATCAGGCATCGCGAACTATGGTTCGGTTCGTTCGGTTAAAGGGTTAGGTAACTGGTGAAGCCGCATTTGGTAAAGAAGAAATGGACTTTGCGCAGGAATTGAGATGAATCGTTATTCTGACTAGACTGTGTACGATAGCTTGGTTCAGAGAAAGGAAGAAGGAAGAGGTCGTCGTTAACCCTAAAGAAGTCAGGTGAGCCGTGTCCCGAACGGGAAGGCGCAACCCCCCTTCCAATGCTTCTAATTAAGGACGCGAGTCAATGATTACGTCAGACGCCACCAATACCTATGGCCACCGGTCGCTGGTCACAGGAAAACTCGAACCCTAGTTGGATGCCCCTGACTTCCTGACAAGTCGTCCAAAACATCCGCCAACTCCCCCGGAACGCTCAAAAACGGCGAATGCGAGCTCTTCAGTCGGTATGTAAGCTCAGTCCCCAGATTCGCAGTCATCATCTCCTGGACCTAGGCCGGTATAGCACAGTCGTCCTCGCAAAGGATATAAGCTGAGGGAATTCGGTATCAGGGCTCATATGTCGCGGCTCCCAAAAAGACGGCGGGCGAGGTATGTAGTAGCTCGGCCTGCCACTTTATCTGCTCTGCCGGTGTCAAGTCGTGCATCGCAGCCTCCGGATTGGGGGCGCAGCGGATGTAGTCGCCCTGTACATAAATCAGTCAGTCACCGTCCGAAACCTCAGCGGGTCATTGCACGGAAAGGATTGCAAGTAGCTTACCTCGACTTCCATCCAAGGCTGATACTGGCCTCCGAGCATATCCAGTAAAGACTGCCCCTTGTCCAGGGCAAAGGCAGTCAGGTATGGGATCCTGACAACGCCGCCATGTTAACTGCACCGGAAGCAACCGCGCCGCCGTAGGAATGCGCCACAACTACGATGTCTCTCCCTTCTATCTCTACCAATCTCGCCAAGACGGTCCTCAGAGACCCAATGTCATTCTCAAATGTTTTGCTGGGAGGCTCCGCGCCGATGGAGGGGTTAGCGGGTGTCTCGGATTGAATGCCTTTCTCCTTGAGTATCTCTCTGACAGTGCCGAAAGTAGAAGGTGCGATCCATGCGCTAATTGAGAAAAGAATGATTGGACTGGAAGCCATATTGTCCGCTGTGTATGGGGTATTCGAGTGTGAGACGTTGATGAGCAGATTCCGTGCACATTGGTGCGACTCATACCAGATTATAGTTCTACCGTTTCTCGCGCCTCGCCATACGGGATCTGCAGCGGGGGTTGGTGCGGGTTAATAATGTCCATGACTCGATTCCGCTTTGGCGGGTCTCAACAATTGACTTACAAAGCAGCCATTCCGCTGACGTTGGGCCTGTGCTATGTACATATATCAGCATAGGTAGGCATTCAATAGAATGTCCAGCTGACTGCAACCTGGCCTTTTAGATACATAGCTGCGGCACTCGTATACTCTTCAAAGACATCGTCACGGCTCCTCCCAGCCCGAAGATTATTTTCACCGCTTCGAATGATAATGATACCGCACTGTGTTGCGGTATCGATAATTAGTCCTTGCAGAAACAAATATTAAGACAGGTTCAGGCACGCCCAGCGCACAGAGGACAGACTGGTGTCGGGCATAGTTAGGGTTAGTAGGACTTGGCCTTGTTGAGCTATTTAGTGCCTCAGGCAATAAAAACTCGGATCACACAACATTCTGTTCTGACCACCATACTACGAAAATACGCCTCCAGATTCACAATATTGAGAGACTTCCGATCTGACTCAAACAAGGGCAGGCTTAGTATCTCACGCCCGAGTCACCCAGCCCGTTACTATACACTACAGCCAGCGATCATGACCTATCATCGTGATGACCCGTGGAGTTACAGGCACGTACATACAAAGCCGAACAAAGCAGAACGTGTAGGACTAAGTAGGTATGTGGCTAGCAAGTATCTCCTATCATATAATCAGGCTCTAGTAAGTCCTCACTCTCAAATCCATCTGCACTAACCAACCACCCCTCCCTCAAATAAACAGCTCCCGATCGACTTTTCCACTTACAACCGTTACGGGCTCATCCATGCAGTTTACCATCGAAGATATAGAAGCTGATAGTGCTAAAATCTAGCTTAGGGTACTCTACAAAGTAGAGTTAAGTAGGGACTTCACCCTGAAGAGGCTCGCAGGACGTGATAATTGCTTTCTACTTCTCCTTCTCCTTTGCGTCAAGGACCCCGGCAGCAAGAGACGGACGGGGAGTGTTAATTGCAGTAATGGGACCGGTGGGAGATGGGTTCTTTCTTTCTTTTTTTTTTTTTTTTGCCCTTGAAGTCAACCCTGATGATGTAAGGTGAAGACTAAGAGCGAGGAATCTAGGAAGTCAGCCACTAGGATGAAGATGGTGATTCAACTTTCTTTCTTCGTGTTGGGACAAGCTTTGGGGAACCTGAGCTGTATTACACGATTTGAGAGAGGGGACAAGTTAGGGGAGCAGGAATTCGTGCGGCGGCGAGTTTGCTACTGGCAAATCTGTTGGTCGTACATCTTGTATCAGTCAGGACTGAAAGTAGGAGTAGGCACTATTACCATGGACTTCCCAAATCCCCCAAAAGCCGATCGACCACAAGGCCGGAGTAAATACCCTTCCCGACTGTAGCTTCAATAACTAGAATGGAATGCCTTAATCCAGGAAAGCCCTAAAATACCCAAGCGCTTCCTCGAGATGGGTGTCCACTCGGGCTGCCGCTACCGGCAAAACGAATCCCAACTCAATCTTACTACCCTTCATCAATCTCTCAACGAAGCCGCCAATTTGCTCCCCTGTGACCTACTCCCAGTGACACTTAATTCGGAGCTGAATTGTCCGGTTAATGATACACTCAACCCAGCTATACATCTCTACAACACCTGCACCACAGCCTTATCTTTCAATCCCCCTAAGAATGAACGCATTGGCTTCCGTCTGGGCGCCGGCATTGACTATGCGATTAAAGTCTCCTCACGAGCCATCCTTGAACAATAGACGGACAGTCAAAGTGCAGCGGGCGTTGTCTCGGAACGCTCGCGACAGAGATCAGCCCAACCCAACTAGGGCTTCGAAACGAAGGCTGGGATGGATTTTTTACTTGACGACTCCCTAGGCATGAGCATACCCGGCCCGTAAATAAACTTGGTAAGTAATAACGACGCTGTCGTCGCGTCGAGCCTCGGCAGACAGAAGTAATCGACTTCTCACCCTAGCCATCGGAGATGACAGTCTTGAGGTAAAATAGAAGGGAGACTATTCATCCTAAAGACCTGCTGAGTGGTCGTGGCGATGGTATCGACAACAATGACGACGACGACGAGACCACCACCCAAATAACAGACCACCCCATCGCCGGTCCGATATACAATGCTTTTATCCCAGCCTCAGGAGCCTCTTTTCTGGCTCATCCCTGTCTCAGGGACGATCACGAAACGTATCAAGTTTCCTTCACGGGAAGATATGCTCGTCCGCAGCCCATTTCAAGAATCCGCTGGAACACTTCACTAGAATCAAAAACAAGGCGGGTCAGCATCTTCCTCTAGAACAGACCAATTCCCCCAAGCTAGGTACCGTTTTATGTAGCTTCGGCGGCGTAATAATTGACGACTCTCTGCGCAGCGTCCGACTGCGCCGGGCAGAACCTGAGTAAATAGACTGGGCGGTAGAGCTCGTGGTTCTTTTGTGCCAATTGATGTTGAATAGGAAAAGACGGACTGGCTGTCTGTGAGTTGTGTATACTTGAGCATTGTTTGCAACAGAACAAAGTTGGCAGAATGTACCGTCGTCACACCCTACTAGTACCCGGATTGAGCATGGGATACTTCGGACTTAGGGCTGAAGGCACTTGACAAAGTCAGAAATAATTTAGGCAAGGAGAAGAGCAAGACTATGCTCGGGAATACTAGACTAGACTCAGTATTGACTCATCCTACCTTGCGTGGTTTGAGCGTCTTCTACCACTTCTACCTCAAAGTTAAAATACAATGATCCCGCTATTTAAAAATTGCTCGCATTAATGAAAGACTAAGCTTGTTTATAACAGACGATCTGATATCTCATGATTATGTTTCGTACTCCAAATAAAAAAAACATGCGTTCACTCCACAAATCCTCCGAGGCGGACATTTCATCATGCCAAAATCACACCCCCTTAAACAGTAAAGGTAACGGTAGGGTAAGTCCAACTGGTGGAGAAGGAAGTCGAGAAAGCAGTTGAGAAGGTGGTGGGCGTGCCGCTGAGGATTGAGTAGCAGCCACAATCTTCGCCTTCGACTTCACCGGAGCCAGGGATGGTGGGGGAGACACCGACGCCAGCGGAACCCTCACCCTCACCCTCAGCTGAGCCCTCAGCACCAGCACCAGAAGAGCCACCGACACTGCCAGAGCCCTCAACATCACCGGAGCCTTCAGCACCAGCGCCAGCGGAGCCCTCCGCAGAACCGCTGGCACCAGCAGAGCCACCAGCGGAACCACCAACAGAGCCAGAGCCACCGACAGAACCAGAGCCTCCAACAGAGCCAGATCCTCCAACAGAGCCAGATCCTCCGACACCGGCAGAGCCACCAGCAGAGCCGGAGCCCTCAATGTCACCAGATCCCTCGGCACCAGCGGAACCACCAACTTCACCAGAGCCTTCAGCACCTCCAGTCGACGCGGGGGTTTCAACGGGAGAGACATCAGTGGGAGTGGGAGCAGGGCCAGGAGCGAGGGTAGAGGGAGCAGGGGTGGCACCAACACCGGCGGAGCCACCTGCACCAGCGGAGCCTCCAGCGGAACCACCGATGCCAGCAGAGCCACCGGCAGAACCAGATCCTCCAAGGCCAGCGGAACCACCAGCAGATCCTCCAATACTTCCAGAGCCGCCGGCAGAGCCACCGACTTCACCGGAACCGCCAGCAGATCCTCCAACGCTTCCAGAACCACCAACACCAGCAGAGCCACCGGCGCTTCCAGAGCCTCCAATACCAGCAGATCCGCCAGCGGATCCGCCAACTTCGCCTGATCCTCCAATACCGGCCGAGCCGCCGGCGCTGCCAGAGCCAGAGCCCTCGACGTCGCCAGATCCTTCACCGGATCCTTCGGCGCCGCCTTCAGCACCGACACCCGCTGAGCCGCCTACACTACCAGATCCTCCGATGCCGCCGTGGCCACCGAGTCCGGCACCAATTCCAGCACCAAGGCCACCACCGAGGCCGGCACCAAGGCCAGCGTGGCCACCAAGACCTGCGCCAGCGCCAGCAGAGCCTCCAGCACCGGCTCCAGCGGATCCTCCAAGACCAGCTGATCCACCTAGACCAGCATGGCCACCGAGTCCGGCACCAAGGCCAGCACCAAGGCCAGCACCAAGGCCGGCGTGGCCTCCAAGACCAGCAGATCCTCCAAGACCTGCGTGACCACCAAGACCTGCGCCGAGGCCGGCGTGGCCTCCAAGGCCTGCACCGCCAGATGCGCCTGCATCCGCACCGCCAGAGGCACCGGCGCCAGCAGAGCCAGAGCCACTAGCACCAGCGGAACCACCAACGCCAGCAGATCCTCCAGCACCGGCCGAACCACCAAGTCCAGCGCCAGCGCCAGCAGAGCCTCCGGCGCCGACTTCAGCAGATCCTCCAAGGCCGGCGTGGCCACCAACACCTGCGCCGCCAGAGGCACCAGCACCACCAGATGCCCCAGCACCAGCGGAACCACCAAGTCCAACAGATCCCCCAAGACCAGCAGAGCCACCAAGGCCAGCGTCGCCTCCGGCGCCAATGAAAGTGCGTCTGTGAAGGTCCTTGGAGCTGGCGGCGGGCTCGCGGTTTTCGTTTGAGGGGGTGGGGGCGCTGAGAACGCCTGCGATGAGGGTGAGTGCGACGGCGACCTTCATTTTGATTTGAGAATGAAAGTTCAATTGGATCGAATTGAATTAAGTTGAGTGAAGTAAGATAAGGCAAGGGAATTAAGAGTTTTGAGAGTGTTGAGTTGAGACTAAGCGCAGCTTAGGGTTGGTATGTAGTTGAGAATGAGATTGGGAATGTGAGCGAGAGCGCGAGAAGAGATAGCGAATGGATTTGCTGAGAATGAAAGGGTTTAGAAGCGAATGGAGGAGAAGATGTCTGGTGGTGCAGGCAGGAAGAGGAGGCGAGTTGATGAGCAGAATGAAGGCTGTAGATGGTGGATGTTGTGGTCGGTTTATATAGATCGCAGACTGACAGCCGGCAGCACCGGAAGCGAGCTCGTCCTGAATTTTGGCCAAGTTTGCATGGTAGCGTGTTTCGCGCAGAGACCGATCGGCTTGTTGTCTCAAGCTCGCTATAGCAGAGAATTGTAGCGAATGTTCCACATGGAAACTGCCAAAGATCGGATGGAGCAGTGGTGCGACTCTAGCCACACGCACTAATGTCAAAACAGCGATAGTTCCGACAGGCCAAGGCCCAGATCGGCGCCAGTTCGCGATCAGTGAACGCAGAATCTTGCAGATTGAGTGCTGGCCGGGCGAACCCTAACATGACTCGTGCTCAGGGGAATCTGCACTCCTGACCCACCCTGCCACAACCACAACCTGCAAGTCAAGTCAACACCCAACACTCATCACCCGTCCATTTGACTCCAAATTCATCAGTTGCAATCACTGGCTTCCACATTTTTACCCGTGGTTTGTTTACACTCGATCACGGCCTCGCAGCGGTCGGACTACCAACTTGGAACAGGGCAAGAAGCAAGCTTGTGAAGACCAGGCCAGTGCGTCTGAAATCTTGGGGAACTTCGACTTGTCCCTTACCACTTAGCCCCTAGTCCAAAGCTCAAACAAGCCTAGGTATCTCGTACTCCGTACTCCGGATTATTTTTGGGAGTTCACCTCGAACCTCCGATGGCTCCACTGAAACTCCACAAAAATTCGACTCTCAGTCTCTCACCATGCTCCCGTCGTTTCAAGTCACAGCCAAATATAGGATCATGGAAAATTTGCAGAGACTTCGATGCTGCTGCTCAGCGGCCCGAGTGTTATCCCTTTGCCAGCACGGGGGTAAAAAATGTTAATGCATACTTTATTGTGATGATGGGAATGGTACTTGCCGCGGATTGAGTGGGCTTGGATAGCTGCAAATTCATGCGCTCGGCTTTCAACCGATCCTCGGCATGGGCGAGCAACGCAGCACTCGGCCTTGAAAACAAGAGACGTCCCAAGCACGGTTATGTACAGGTTGACTCGGTCCTGGATTGTGAATGGTGAGGTATGAGCAGCGGCGGCTCTCACAGCCGAGGTATCCGACTAGCGACTTCCATGCCTAGTGTCCAGGCCTTGTCGGTGTTGTGGCTTCAGGGCCCAAGTCCACTTCGTGTCCCAGAACCCCATCGTTGGGGAATTGGACACAACTCGCGACGCCGGCGCATTGCGCGCATCTGGAACCTTGCCTGGATAGTACTTTTGGCTTCGCACAGGGCGTCCACGGGTGTACCTCGGCCATGAAGGCAGATCGCACCCTATCCCGCATGGCGGCTGTGTGCCTGAGACAACCAGGGGTATAGTGTCGATCAGTATAGTCGGGGAGCCGGTTTCAGATAAAGACATGGTTCATCAGTGCCCGGATAGGTTAATGCTTGGCCGAGATGCCGAGCCATGTGCAGTCAACACGCGCCGCAGGCATGGAGGACAGGAAGGAAAGTCGAGAAGTGGCCTGCGCAGTGTGGCGTAACTATTTTCGTATCCTTCTCCCGTCTTGTGACTCATCTTGTCCCTATGCCCTATCTTTCTTCATCCACAGTCTTCGATGTGGTCCGCTGGCTATTTTGGGTACGCGAGCGGTCGCGAGGCTCGACCGAATCTCGATCCAAAGTCGAGATCAATTTCTAGGTGTAGATAGTAGATACCACAATCCACCCGCAGGCCTGGAGCCGGGTATATGGCACCACCTTTTTCAGGACCCGCTGTTGCTCTGATGGTGCTAGTCAGTGACGTCTATTGATTCGGAGAGGAATCCCTCCATCTCTGGGCCTTGAGCTTACTCTCGAGGCAATTCTTTCTCGTCCGTGACTTTTGTTAGATGCATGGCGTATTGGCCGTAGTACAACTCGGCCGGAAAGGTGAGCAGAGGCCGTCTGCCAAAACAAGCTTGTCTGAGGCCTCGAGCCGAATGACTCTGTAGCCTGTCTCCATGGTCGGGTTGTTTTACTGAGGGACCGGTGGTGTGGACGTTATGAGTTGGTGGACAATGCGGGAAGGACTTGTCCAATTCGAGTAGACTGATTAAATTGTACGGAAATATCATCCTTACACTGCTGTGTTGTGCTACAAGCGGTGATTTGGTGAGAAATCCGACTGTTGGTAATCAAAACTTGGCAAGCACATCTTAGCACCTCTAATGAACGTTATGAAGAATTTGGCGTGGACTGCATAGGGAACGGTTCTGAAGCTTGCGTAGCGGAATTTTCATTGCGCCTTCCTGGATTGATTATTCCTAGCATGGCAAGGCGATGGGCGGCGCTTGCACCTGCTTTTGCTTTGGCGGGTATCGGTGCGGCACTTGATGGTCTTGCTAGTGACATTGTCCATGGACTAAAGGCCGGCATCAATGCTTGGCGATCTTTATTTGAGAGGGTATGAGAATGGGTGACATGTTCGACGTTATTTTTATTGGTGTATGGGTAATATATATTTTTTCACAAGAGCGGATGAAACCGTAAGCAAAAGTTGGTGGTCGCGCTTTGTAATCCCGATGCGCTAGCACCCCCCAAACAATATATAATGTACGGAATCAGGTGCAACGATACAACTATCTAAAGAATCCCTTGGTTGAATTCTTAGCGCGGTGTCTGTCTTAATAAATAGAAAGCAAGTGGCTTCTCTACTCCAACATTGGCACGACGAGCCGGCCCAAAGCCCGATCTCGAACCTGAGGCTGAAAAAAAAAGAAAAGAAAGGCAAGATACATAAAAGTAATGCAGAAGGACACGCATCAAATGAACGACCAGCAGCTGATTCGTCGAGAGAATGAGGCCCGAAAATGTAAGGCATGGCCGTTTGCCTAGGTGACAGACAAGGGGTTGGCTTTAAGACACTTAGGGCTCGCGCGCCATGATGTCTCACCAAATCCTAAGGTTTGTTTTGTGTTCATCCAATGAGAGTCACTATCTAGGAACTTACCCACAGCTGCTACTCGTCAAACAATCCTACCTATGTTCGTGTTCAAAATCAAGCCTATCATTACGAACGAAAGATCAGGGTAAGTAAGGGCTCGCAACGACCTCGATGGGAGTTATAAATGTCTCGGTTAGTTGTATTATAGGGATAATCGCGCCGTTCAACACTATTATCTCACCATAATCGCTTCAACTGGAACTCTTCGTTGTAAATGAAATGATCGAACTGTCGAAATTAGAACCTCGACGTCACCGTCCCAGTCTCTATTTGCACCCAGCTCGGTGGTCTGTTGCTCCTGTGCCATAACGGACATCTACTCGTGGTCTCGTCATATCACGGAACTCATAAATTACCAGGCCACCCAGCATATTTCTGCTGTGGAGGCTTATAGTACTTGCCGTTTCCTTTGCTTTGTGTGTTTATGTTCTTCTCGTCCTCGCTTTTCCAACGCCAGAAGGAGAAGTCCACATCTTGAACAGACACATGAAAAGCTGTGCGTTACGTTTTGATGTAGAGTTACCTTTTGAAAGTTCAGGCCAATAAGTAGCCGATCTAGTCCTTCGGGGGAGAGACATTTATATCGAAGAGGGATACTGTTGGAGAGCTCTATCCTACGGGTTTGAATCTGCTTTTATCTTAGCCCGGAGTACAGAGAAAGAATTCTTTATGCTGTTCGAGGCGGATATCGGATGATGGGTTTTGCATTCGCTTCATTCTATATCACAGGAGAAGAACTAGAAAGAGAAGAAGTCTAGTATATAAGCTGATAGGTTGAGAGGAAAATATAAACCGAGTTTGGGGAAAATCAAAGAAAGTCCCAGAAGGGAGATATTGATTCGGGCTCACTGAATACTAGCCATACATCTTGGAATATACTCGCCGCCGCTCATGTAAGGGTCAGTCATTGCAATGTCCATCTCTGCAGTCGGTGCTTTATCTGCCATATGATCACTCCGGCTTGTTGCCCTAATTCTTGCTAGGTGTTGGGCTCCATCATCCCAGGACGTGAATATTGGGATCAATTCATGGACATCACCGGCGAGATTGAGCTTTTTCTTACTCGTCAATCCTGTAGGGGTTATTAATTGACAGAGTCTTGTACAGCCCGTCAATCATTTCATTCACGGTATCAGACTTGTCCAGATTTGATAGAAGAGTGGTAGTCTGTTCATAGCTTAATCCCACCCTCAAGCCATACAGAACTGGTTGTATCGACATACTTCCATTAGATAAAGCCGCCAAACGATTGAAAACCATAAATCACGAGTTTCCGTTGGCCTCCTCTATCCAGTTGTCCAGTTCGGATTGTCCCTCCTTGGTGATTGGTCGGTATGGTAATGGGAGGTTCCAGAGAATGTATGAATCAATAGATTGAGCATCATATGGCCATCCAGTTCTATAAGATGGATACAGGGAATGTCGAATTGTATGATATGCGGAGCGCTCTTGAGCCAGGTCAGCAATAATACTGCCAATTTTAGTGTCGCCGCCGAGAAGAAGGGACACATCAAACACCAATAAGCAAGCAGTTTGAGAGTCCTGGTGAAAGCCGAGTGATCTTGGTACTTTCTCTCTTGGTGCCTCCGCGGAGAGCACAAGTATGACGGCTGGTGCTGCTTTCTCCGCTTGCGCCTTCTGGTCCACCAATCCATGATTCGAAGCGCATTTTCCTTTTTCACCAACTTGGAAACACCGATCACAGTGATTGTGCGAATGGATACTGTCTAAAGCGCTAAGGTCTTTCTCTTGCGCAGACCACCTCCCAAAGCAAGCGAATTCTGAGGGATCCTCGTAGGAGTCTGGTCCTATTAAGACATGAGGCTTTCGGCCCCGAAGAATTTTGTAACGATGGTAGGCCTGTATTCTCTTCTTTAAATGTCTTCACGAGCAGGTGTATAGTCTTTCCCATGTCCTGGTAGCGGGTACAGCGTCATGAGAATTGAAGAGATGGCAGAGAGCATGATTTGCCATGCTGACCCCGACTGGAGACATGCCACGCAGCGTTGCAGAACCTCCCACGAGCAATAACGTTGGGCATGGTATAGCAACCGACTGTCGGTGGGTAGAGTAAGGTTGGCATATGAGACCAGGGATTCGAAGCCAAGTTGGGAAATCGCCAGACATGACATTTCCCTGATAATCTACCATTCAGAACTCAAGTAGGTCGAGACTTCGAGCATGACCGAGATATTAATGTCTCCGTTGAAGCTCTCACACATTTGGTGAAACTAATTAGTTCTGCCACCGTTAGTCCATGCTTCTTCTAGCCTCAGAAGATTCCCGCTCTTTCGTAACAAGGCTTCGTCGAACTGACGAATGAAAGAAATAATCCTGTCAGCACTTCTTTGTGTCTTTGTTTCTTTAATCAAATCCGGCACAGTCTGCCTCGGTGAGATAGCAACAGCTAAAAACGTAGCGGACGGTCGCACCATGACGCACCGCGCCCAATTCATAGTCCCTCCAGGACTGGCTGGCTACTTCGTCTGTAGCCTCTGCGTCAGGCTCGACTTCTTCGGGAACCACGGTAGAATGATCAGCATCCGTAAGAAGTGTGTCCATCGTGCTCGGCGGAGGCGGAATCCATCGCTCGATATTTGGGGGTAGCCGTGAGGAGAAGATATCTGAATCATTACCAAGGGTGACTTGATCGCAGGGTTTGTTAGCAGAGAGATGCCCCGAGACCAGAGTAGCTGGAAGTTCTTGGAATGATATTAGCAGACACCAAACAATAATAAGAAAGGAGGACTTGCGTAGTCGGTTTCACCCCGCCGATTGAGCGTAGTATGGGTGGCGTAAAGCCTCCACTCATCGCCCCTGTTAGCTAGATACCAAACAAGGGTTGCGAATCGAGATTCTCCCGGGGGCTTCGCTTTGAGCTCATCCTGCAGTTGCAACAAATTTTGAATTGGAGATGTAGATTGCACCATGCCATCTTCAAAGCGGTCCTTGGCCCTATCCAATTTCGCCTCCAGGAGTAGAAACGGGAAGATGAGACGATCACTTGCAGGCTTGAAGGGAGTGGTCCGAACACTCTCTTCAACTGTTTGGCCAGTGTCCAACGTTCTCGAGAGATAATGATCAACCATTCGCGTCACTCTAAGCCCATAAACGCGGTCAGGCTCTCTCTCGCCAAGCCCAACACGCCCTCCATCCTGCCGGGTAAATTCCTCCACACGGTCGTCGAAAAGCCTGGTATTTCCATCCTCGCAGATTGAACCATATCAGTCAGGGAATAGATGAGGGGCACTGTTAAGAGATATACTAGTCTAGCACTTTTCGTGACATCGGCGAGCACATACACACCCGCCACTGAGCCTGACGTTGCTCCAAGGGGACTCTTCGCGGATCCTCCATTGCGAACGATGATTCTACTTTGGATCGCCATAGTCGAGCCTGACACAGTCTGCTACTCTCCAGATTGTCAGTTTCAGTCCTCTGGGAGGCTTCCGTTCAAGAGGAGTGGCACATACCATACTATCTCCTCTCGAATCCGGCGCAATACAAACGGCTCGATGTTCATCCTCCAGCCAGACTCATTCCGCTGCTGCAGCGAGAGCTGATGGGCACGATGAGCCAATTCTTGAGCACGCACTTTGGTCTCATGCTTCCATGGCTGCTCGGAGGGATCGTCTACCGGGTTCACGAATATACTAAAAGAACGGGAACTGAGGTTCTCGATGGCTCTGAAAACTCGGTCGTATGCGGCACATGGAGATTTGAAGCCGGGTGATTGAATTATGACACTTATTTGCCTGCCCTGGCCGCGCAGGGGAATTTCCCCGTTGTTTATCATGTTTTACTGGAAGGAGGTGAAGAGTTTGGCAGGGAAAGGAGAGGGCGGGTGTTCGACCTGAACCTCCAACAAAATTAGCAGGTATCAGAATCTCACGGCCGCGGTAGCGTCATTGTAATCGGTACTTTTGTACTTGCGAGCCGATAAGAGACAAATGGCATTTTGGCACTCGAGTAGCTCTAGTGAAGACATTTGGGCAAGGGTATGCGTCGTTGTTTGTGATCAAAGATGTTTCGGCCTGGTCGCTACTGTGACTGGATAGTGTATTGGAAACATCAAAGAGTTCGGAGCTCGCTTGTGAGCTTGAACTGAGGGCATCCGCGGGGTTATGAGCTATTCCATATGTAAGCGTCTGCAAGCTACCCTGAGGCTCTATCTGGATTGGCCTACTCCGTGCACTGGTTGCTGTAAATGCCGCTTCGTTAAGATTATCCGTAGCTCCAGAGTAGGAGCGATCCGTGATCGCCCACTGCTCCAATAAAGTCTTCATCAAGACTGCAGCAGATCCCGCCGCATAATTCCGCCAAATCTTGTCATTATGGCTGTTGGAGTAATGGCTCACCCCTTTGACGATAATGCAAGGCAAACTGCTAAGGACACCTGCTCCTTCCATCTCAAACGCGAGAACTCCCTGTTGCGATGCGATACTATCTCGGTCCTCCCCGATTTCATGACTGTATCCCCTGAAGCCATGCGTCCAAAATGAGTCCGTAATGGTGCCTGCTTTGTTCCTGGCGAGTCGATGTCACCTATCGGAGATGGACGCGCAACCAACCGGCTCTCATCGCACCTCGAATCCACACAAGTTGCGGCTTGTGCTTTTTCGCAAGTCCAATCTCTGCTGCATGTCTTGCAGACATCATCCCCGCGATGCTGATGGTGGTAGTTCAACTCAAAAAGCCTACCATGACGTGCAATGGGGTATCGGTGGTCGTTGGGGTTTTCCTGCAGCGAAGCAAGGTGGTAAGAAGCTCTCCTTACCAGTTGTTGACGGCCCCTGCGGCTCTTGAGCTTGTTTAGGAAAGCACGCATTTCAGTGCTAGGGCCGCCGGAACGGTCACCTACTGTGTCCTTGTGGACGAATTGTCCTGGCGTCGTTTACCGAAATCATAGACCACAATCTCGTCACTGACGATAAGATCCTCCAAGAAGATATGGTGAGTACCTCCAGACCCTGTCGGAACACCTCCGCAGACACCCACTACCAGCGCGACCTTGATGCCCTCGAAGCTAGAGTGAAAGGTTGCCGCCACTTTCGCGCATTACCCTTCCCAATGCCCGGCATGTATGCTAAGACCACATTATGCCTGCCAATAACCCCCGTCGTATACGCGTTTGGTACTGGTGACACCATTCTGCGATATCAGCTGCTTCAATCTGGAGCTGACCTGGGGCACCACCTTGAGGCGCACAATCAACTCACTGAAGGTGAAGATGCAAGCAAAACTAGTAAAGCTGGGTCAGAGGAAAGTCTATAGCCTAGCTTTTAAATCTAGAACCCCATGCTTGAATTATGAGTCTCCAGCAATGCGAAGCGCAGGCTAATCTTATTTCTTTAGAACCGCCTGCCTATCTCTAACCTCCCTTAACTAAAAAACCGCGAATCTATATTACTCTTTGCCAGAATTTCCAAGACACATAAATTACTTGCAAGGGAAAGATATATTCTCCCCTCTACTCCAAGGACTGATAGAGAATCTACCCAAGTCAGACTGTGTGGTGGTCTTGCACTAACCCCGCTCTGCGCGTTGATGAAGCGACCCATACACAAATAGGTCCATGAGACCTTGCTCTGATCCGACCACCGTCCTGTAGGCTCTTCAAAAGAGCGGCCCTGTTTGTGGTAGCACATGCAAAATTAGAATTAAATTTGGTAGGTTCCTCAAATCGCTGTCAATAACTTTTGACATTTGTCAGACGGGCCTCAGCAGGTGCAAGACATTTCTGTTTGACTAGGTGACACAGCGGGGATTAGGGCTCGCTACCAGATTTGTATTAAATGTTTTGTATATAAAGGTGAATCTAAATCGGAGTGTATATCTTTTATTATGATTCTTACTAATAATCACTACTCCCTTGTCTTTGACTTGGTATTTCGCGTACAGACTAGTGGCAGTAGACAAGTTAGGGCTGAAATTCCCTGGTCGTTTGATGCATGTCGGGTGAGCATTCTACTCACCTCGAAGGACCAACTCGACAATGAACATGCTCAGACGAGTTGGGGCACGGATAGTGGTACCGTAAAGAGAAAACATTCCCCACCCCCTTACTCAGTCAATTGTCCCCTCGCAATAAAACCTGTAACCCTAACCTCCCTCCCAAACAATCGAAGCCGGAACTCCTCTTTAATAACCACATACTCAAACGCCGCAC
The DNA here is from genome assembly GCF_047715775.1 of Aspergillus undulatus. Taxonomy (NCBI): domain Eukaryota; kingdom Fungi; phylum Ascomycota; class Eurotiomycetes; order Eurotiales; family Aspergillaceae; genus Aspergillus; species Aspergillus undulatus. The sequence goes on from NW_027396684.1 coordinate 75,948, forward strand.
TAATTCCAGCACTCTCATAAAACTCCCTCATCTCATTCTCCGTAAATCCATGCTTCCCGATTGTCTTCAAGGAATTTAGCTGCTGGCTCTCTAATCCCTCAAGATCATGCTCAGGGACAGAAGGAACCTGGTCGGGGACCATATCCAACACGACGACGACACCACCCGGCTTCAAAAGTTCTTTGAGCTTCTCTAGTAAAGCGCCCGGGTCGGAGACATGGTGCAGCGCCATCCCGATGACGATGATATCGAACTTCTCCAGCACACCATCAGGCAGCCCAACCTTGGGGTCGAGGTCCCCGGAGAGCAAATCACACTGGTACCCGCGCATTCTTTCCGGGAAAAGACCCATCTCTCGCGCGGTATTGTTGTACTCAGTTACCATGTTCGCGGACAGGTCGATGCCGATTGTGCTGGTGACGAAGGGGGCTAGAGCCTATTTACAGTTTAGATTAGCAACTTAATTCAACTCAGCTCAATCATCCAGATGAAGTGAGGGTTGTCACAAAGGCATGGATACCTTAGATGCAGTACCCGACCCACAAGCATAATCGAGGAGGCGGATCCCGTCATGCAGATCCTTGTCGGTGATGGTATCAACCCACTTAGGGCTAATCCAGTGACGCCGGACTTGGAGCTCGTAGATGGCCTGCGCAATCAAGGTTTCGAAATTGTTCTGGTGGGATGAAGCGACGTCACTATTGAATTCAAGCTATTAGTACTAAGGTTGGGTTGTTGGTTAGGGCTTGGTATGGGTGTTGCAGAGTGAGGTATGTACGTACTCGAAGTGCTTGCGGTTGATCTCAGTCAAGTCAGCCATGGCGCAGAGGTAAGAAATATGTACTCAGGTTCGCAGTGGTTTATCATTTTCGTGGGTTGTAGAACGTGCTTTTATAGACTGACTCTGCCCTAGTTTGTTGGAGAAGTGAGTACCTTGTGATGTCGGAGACTTCGGAGACTTATGTGTGGCTTGTAGTTAGGGTAGTCGACTACCTATGCAGGTGTAGTTAGCTACTGGAAAGAATTCTTGGTTTACTGGCTTAATTTGAGCACATTATTGGGTACTAATCGCTGGGGAGTTGGATGGAACTGCCCGCTGGTGTAAGTGCTGCTCAAAACTTTGTATTCATACAATAGCCTCAACCGTTATGGTACGAGACCTCTGCGCCACTCTTCTCGTGGCCTGGTGGCAGGTTTGTGAGCATAATCTCCGATTAGTTCCTTCCGGTACGCCAATGCCTGAATTATACATATGTGCAGGGGCCAAATTACAGTGTAAGCGGCAACGAAGTCACCGGAGAGGCCAGCAATTACTAGAGAGGGATACATATAAGGCAGCAGGGCAAACAAATTGAGTAACCGCAAACTAGAGATCATCCAAATAGAAAGCATTCAGCTAAGAAGTGTGCAAGTAAAGGCGTCCCATTGCCCATCCCTCAAGAGGAAGGCGGTCCCCGTGCCAGATAGTACTGTCGCCTCCCCGTAACTGGGGGCCCATATGACCACCTCCCCCTTCTACCGTTCTGCTTCCACTTCGTTCGTTACTATTACCTTCAGTACTGTGTAGATAGCCCCACGATAGTCTTCTTTATTGCTATTACCAGAATCGAGATCTCTACCTCGCCCATTCGCTTGCTACGATCCTTACCGGGATCTACCGATACAAAAATTAGTCCTTACAGTACCTTCCCAGCAGAAGGCCCAGGCCACTGCAACCGTTCGACGCATCTTCTCTTTCTTCTCGTTTTTGGCGTCTCCTATCCATCATCTCCTCTGATCTCGGCTCTTCGAGACGTCGATTGTTTGATCACTGCAATCGCTCCTTTCGATTTCCGGCATCCCAAATAGGTCTACTTAGGGCATTCACCCCGATTCAAAGGCACAACAATGGCGCCAACCGACAAGCCGCATATCCTTCTTCTTTCCCTCTCGCACCGCGACTCTCTTGTTCAGACCTACTCGCCGCTGTTCAAAAGACTATCCGAAGTCGCTGTCATCAGGCACGTCAAAACCGCACCCGTCGCACTCCAAGTCGTGGCCGAGACCACCCTCAAAGCAATCATCATAACAGATGAGCATCTTACTGAATCCAAATCTGAAAGCCGACTAGTACTCAGCATTGTCAAAGATTACATTCAGAAAGTCGGCGGCCTCGTCATAGCCGGCCTGCACTTCCCCATCCACACGCGCTATGAAGATTTCCAGCCGTTCTTCGAGAGTTTCGGTCTTCCCTGGAGGTGTGGTGACTGTTACCGCACAACCTTCCAGCTAAACCCATCATGCGCCTTGCCCGAGGGCATCAAGCCGTCTTCGTTGCCTGGACCGTACAGCATGAAGGTACTCCACGTCAAGGACGCCAAGCCCCAGGAGAACTTCTTTGTCCCTATTCCGGGTGCGGTAAACGAGAGTCTTTCTCTTGCTTCCGGGTACATGAACCCGGATCAGGCTGCTGTCGCAGGGGCGAGACTTGGCCGGGGATATCTCATTTACTGTGGGGATGTCAACGGGGAAGATGGGACAACTCAGCTTATATTGGCGCTTTGTGGATTCTAGGGTTGGTTGGTACAGTTTCCGCTGATATCGTGAATTATGACCGCGAAAATGATGTGCTATGAGCAGGGATAGGAAAAGTGGGAATTTCGGCTTGATCATCTGGCGCTTTACTACAGCTTTGTCTCTAGAGTGTATTGATAACTAATGAAATAGAACAAAATATACTTGCTTGGTTATCTGAATCTATCAGGTAAGAGCTTCAAGAGTTTCCTTGCGGATCAAAAACGAGATACGCATGCGATGCGATGTGAAACAAGCCAATACTCATCTCCCTGCTGTGTCTCTAGATCAATAATCTGCGAACAAAAGTGTCTTGCATAATGACGGGAACGAGCTGTAGCATGTCAGGTGAGACTAGCAGGTGAGCTAATACACTACTCCACCGTACAGCTGCGCGCGACTCTGATCTACCTGGGCTTTTTCCATGTGCGCAGAAATCGCCATCTGCAGACGGCATTACCTAGCATAGATTGACACACCGCGAAAGATGCTCTTCTATTGACATTTTCAAGCTCTCTGCATCCTCGGTACACCGTTGAAACCGACCACGCGAACGAGATCCCACTGAGGTACCTCAACATCAAGCACCCCGCACTACCCCAAACAAAATGAAATAAATACAAAGAACGAGATGCAAAAGCACCCGCTTAGAAAGTAAGAGTCTGACCGGCAGTCCCCACAACAGCAGCCTTAACATTGGCCGGGCCCAGAGTCTCATATTCATACTCGACAGAAGTCAGCGTTCCCTCGGGGGCCTCAGCCGACGCGTCACCGAAGTCATTATCGCGCTGGACCGCGTATCCCTCATCAGTCGAATACAGCGCCTTCTTCCCATCAACCCAGACATTTGATTCAACGAGAAGTTCCGCGCCAAGGCGGGTGTTGATTCCATCGCTGACATTCTCGTAGTAGTTGTTGTAGATATGGCCCGTTCCGAAGCGGAAGGAGGGGCCTCGAGAGTTGATGTTGCTCCAGTAGTTGTTTGCGTAGGTGATGTGCAGCTTGCCACGGTCTTCGTCTTCATTACTGTCGGAGTGTCCGACGAGAGAAGCCTTCCAGTGGTCGTGGATGTAGCAGTTCGAGACGGTGATGTAGTCGCTGGCGCGCTTGAAGTCGATTAGGCCGTCGTAGTAGTCTTTGTCGTGGTCGCGGTTCGAGGAGACGTCGACGTGGTCGACCCAGATGTTTGTGGAGTATTCTATCCCCTTTAGTCAGTATCTGTCCTTTATTTGACATCCCGTCAAGGAGATATAAGCCGCGTCCATGGGTCAGAAAGTATACATACCAGCCCCAATAGCATCCCCATTATCCGCAATGACATTCTTAACCCCCAGGTTGCGGATAATAACATTCGAGACCTCCTTAAGAACAAGGCCAAAGCCATCGAGAACAGCAGTCGAATCCGCACCAAGGATACTGGTGTTGCTGCCGACTTCGACCTGTTTCGCGGATTCCTGGATCGGGCCGCTGACGATCACAATCTTGGGCTCGTCGCCGGACACGGCGGCGGTGAATTCCGCGTACGAGGCGACAGTGGTCGTGGAACCACCGGCGCCGCCGGTGGTTCCGCCGTTTAGGCTGGCGTAACCGAAGGCAGCCTTTACATGTTCATGTTAGGAAACGAATGGCTCCAGGTAGAATGGGAGGCGGGGGAGGATAACGTACATCCTCAGCAGAGCCGGAGCTGGAGCCACTGCCACCGGCAGCGGGGGCGCTGGACGAGGGGGCGCTGGACGAGCTGGCCGGGGTGGGAATGACGGCGCTGGTAGAGGCAAATTGAGAGTCGGTGTCGGGCTTCTCGAGGCAGTTGATGTTGTGGAAGTTGCTGGCCGGAGTCGGTGCTGCAAGGGCCGGCCCTAGGCAGCTGACGGCGGCAATCAAATACTTGAGGTTGTACATGTTAAAAGAGTGTGTTTGTTTGTTCAAGCGAAAGTAAGGAAACGAAAAAGAGAGTGGAAGGAAAGTTTGACAGGCTCGCTGTTGGAGAACGAAAGAACCCAGGGTACGAGTGGCTCGTTATATACTCGCTTCCAAGCCCAGGTCGTCCCACCGGACAGACCAAGATAGCATGGCTGGAACGGTCAACGCCTCGTCCTCCTGAATCTCTCGATACGAGCACCAGTCAGGGTCCTTCGTATCGACCGAGTTAGGACCATGAGGGACCATGAGCTTGGCGGCGCGTTGCAGGTAGATTGTCAGAGCGCAGGCTATATGAGCGCCAAGCATCCCTAGACGCAAAGCGGAACGGGAGCCATAGTCTCGTGGCCTGGTTATTAAAGTGATCAAGGCGAGACCGGAGAACTTCCACAAGCGACAGTAGCTTGTTTCACACGAATGTGCCGAGAAACAAGCGTGATTAGGCCGAGATTTTTAAGCCAAGGCTAGACTAGAAACATCTCCCCAGACGGCCAGAGGGTTGATAGCAGTGGAGCATTGGTCCCTCGACTGCAACTTCCCACATCATAAATTGAAGGTTATCTAATTAAATACCGTCGACTAACCTACATTTGGGTACGTGGAAAGCGAACTTTGGGAACCGTTCATTGAAAGTGCTGAAGTCGAGGCAGTAGTGGCAGATAGTTAGATGGAGCTCTGGCTGATTATAGATCGGTTATGGCACCATCCGGTCCGCGTTGTCCATGAGAGAAGCGCTAACCCGAAAAGACTTGTTCATGAATCATGTTCATCATCATGACAGCCCCGAGAAAAAGAAGCCGGGACCGCGAAGGGAAAAATGCAGGAAAAAGGTCGGGGGTAGGCGCTCCAACGCAAAAGGCTTGGCGCTTCGACTCACTGTCTAGGTAGCGTTCGGTATTTTTGTAATCCGCGAAGAACAGTAATGAAGATAATGAGATTCAGTGGTTCATTCGGTAATGATGAACGAAACGAATGGGCGAAGACAACGATGAGGGTCGGTAGTTATTGATGGCTGAATTGAACTAGGAGTTCGAAGCGAAATATGACCCTCCCCCCCCGCGTCTTCCTCGACAGATCTACCCGGCCGCCGTCGCCTACGCTCCCCATAAGCCCATCACTATAGGGTTGGAAACGCACCTGCAGCAATCAGACAAATGGCCAGGGGGATAAAAGTATAATGCTCTCCTCAGCAGACTAAACAAGGGGGGCATAAGAAGGTCAAGGATGCTGTAGTGTTGCCGAAAGGCCTGGAGATTAGTGTTAACATAAGTCCGCAACCAAAATATATATGCGATGCCCTATCTACTCCAGATACCCAGATACGTAATGCAAACTACAAACGCCAATTGAACGCTATGGACAGGCCATGATCCAGGGCGTGAGATCGATGCGCAGAACTAATGCCAGCAAGATCTAGAGCAGCAATAATGTAAGGTTCAACTCAGCTCAGAGGGCTGGAGGAGGTCGAAGATTCCGCGGGAAAAACCTTGGAATATTTTCCTGGATATGATGTCATGCAACCGAAATATGTATGCGATGTCCTATCTACTCTAGCGATGCGATGCAAATACAGACTTCATATATCTATCGTATCAAGCCAAGCAGACTGGAACGAAAACAAGGACATAGCCTTAATCCTAAGCAATCTATGCGGGTCCAATATGGATATGATGGATAGTAAATGTGATGTGGTGGGTATCGTGACGGAGCGAAACGAAACGCAACGCAACAAAGTCAAATGGCGACTAGGCAGGATCTCAATCAATTCAATCAGTCTGCTAGCACCTGACGGAGTAGGACGCCGAATGAGTCGGACAGCTTGAGGATTTCCGTAACTTCCGGCTTGACGGGTTCGCCGGCTGTACGGCGCAACTGGTCCTGTTGCCGTGATCGGCGTTTGCGTTCAACGGATATGGGATCTGCTTCCTCGGCCTCGTCTTCGGCCTCGGGGTCATCGGAGGCGTCGGATTCTGCGTCGGAGATGGCGAGGTGTTCGAGGTCGGCCTGTTTTCATTAGTTCAAGTCTGAAATGGGAGTGGAAACGCAGCGTACCTCATCCAAACCAAAGTCGCTGCCTTTGAATTTAGTCTTGAAAGGAGAAGAGGCTGTTCCTTCGGCTGCCATCTTTTGCCGGGTCTTGTTGAGATGCCACTGCTTGCGGTCCTCGTGCCATTTGATGAGCTTGTCAATTTCCTCGCGAGCGAGATCTTGGTTGATCTGGCCGACGTCCTTGGCCCCGCTGAACATGGCGTTCATATCAAGCTTGCCGCCCTTGGGTCCACTCCGCAGGAAGTGAAGAATATCTTCAATCCAGGCCATGAGCGACCCAAACAGACCGTTGTCGTGAAGGTGGACCTCGTGGACAAACTTATAAAGACTGCCTTGGTGCCGCTCGCAGAGATCAATGAACGCCTGAACCGTTTGGTTGGGGTCGGCTGAGATGTCCTGTCGCTGGTACTTCTCGATAACCACAATTGCGTCGTCGGCAAACTTGGCAAAGTCGGTGATACTGTTGTAGACATTCGCCGACTTGTAAACGCGGACCAAGGGCTCATAGAAGATGGTGAAAAGGTCACGGAATAGCTGGAGAGTCACCGGTTCTTCGATGATGTTGAGCATCTTGGCCTTGTCTGCTTGTCGTGTGTACAGTTTGAGTAGTTGTTTCACATTAGCAAACCAGTGTGCGCCCTCCCGCATTTCTTCATCGACGTGTTCTACGGCATGATTCCAAGCCACGTATGAGTTGAAGACCTTGCCAATTTGTTCTGTCGTGAGCTCATGTGGAAGATACTCCGAGCGGAGGATGGCTACAGCAACATCAACGTCGTCCTCGGTCGCCTCCAAGCGAATCTCGTTCTTGACAGACTCGTCTGCCTCGGTAAAGGCTTTCAGCTTCTGGGAGATGATGGGATCATTGACTTTAGCGGCCATGGCATCAATGGATTTTTGGAAACCTTTGATTCCGTCGTGCAATGTCATGGAGAATATCCGCTGTAGAAGAGACCGCGAACCAAAAGGCTGAGCCAAGAATAGGTCCAAGACGCCTGTCATCACAGCAGCGGGGTTCGCTATGCGGATCACATTCTTCAATAAAGTATACGGCACCAAGGAGTGAATTCGTTTCGCCTGTGCGAAAAGCTCTGCCGAGTTATCTTCGGCCAAGAAGAGATGGTACAAAGTAGCCGCGACCCTAAATTCATTAGCAAAAGCTAGGACGGGATACCCAGTCAATCACGTACTCAATGCGTAGCCATTCGGCAAACTTTTGGTATTGGGGACTCAGATCGTCGACGGTTGGTTTTTCTCGGATCTCGGCAAAAAGCTTCGTTAATCCATCTAAATCAAATGTTAGCGCAATCTTTCATCAAAGAGGGTCTGACAACTTACTGCTCTCTACAATATCCCGACGGAACTTCTCCATATATACATCTAATTCTGCTGCGCGTTGCCGCGCAATCTCGTAGAAGCGTTCCTGCTCCTCAATTCTGATAGCGTCTACTTCTTTTCGTCTTTCCATATCAAATGTCTCCTCTTGACCAGGGATGAACGAATCTGTAGTAAGGAACTCTTCGAGAGCCTTGGACTCAGCTAGGCGCTTATTCTGCAGGAGTGTGCGAAGATACGCGCGCAGCGAAATTCGTTGCTCTTCCCGGTAAAGTACCGTCTCCTTACCAAGACTATCCGCAGAGGCTCTAGGGGATTTCCTTGCGGAACTTCGTGACCTTGACCGGGTGCGTGGAATGATATCTGATGGAGCTAGGGTATTCCGCGACGTACGCGCCTCGTCTGGGAGGCCTGCTTCTTGAGTCGAGACCGAGGACACAGAAGACTCGTCATCTTCCACGGTTCCACCCCAAATGGTTGATGTTGAAGATGATTTGTTTTTTCGTGGGAGAGGCGGCAATACCTTGCCTGGAATCTCGGTGTGCAGCCTCTTTTGAAGCTTGACAAACTCACCGAACCGCCGAGCGACATATATATCCGGCTGCCCCTGGCGCTTGACGCGGATGATGAATTCCTAGCGAAGGTCAGTCTGGCGCCCTCATCAATAGGTATTTGACGCATACCGCATGTTGATGGTGCCGAACAGTGCGCCGTTGGGATGTTACCCGCACAGCGGCAACGTTGATATCCCATCCATTGATCGCATTCCCTTCAGGCATATTGACAAGAAGTCCTTTCTCGTTGGCGCTGCGGTCAACCACCTCCATCTCGGAGAACTGGATACGCTCTTCATACCCGGACGCAGTGGGGATACCAGAGACCATCATCAGTTCAACGAGTTTCTCACATTTTCGAGCCAACTTTCTCCGCTTCGTCTCTTCCAGACGGTCTTCGGAGGATGAGACATTCTTGTTCGCAAAAGATTCGAGGAACTGCACCGATATTGTCAGTTCCGCCGTTTATGGGTGGGGTAAGCGCGAGACACGCACCACCTGCAATTTGTCCTGCCAAAACTCCTTCTCCCGGGCCTGATCGAGGAAGGGAAAGTTCCGAACATGGTGAACGAAGATATATCGGAGGATGGGAAGTTCAGAATCGATAGGAGCGACCTCTCCGAATTCCGACTTGAAGGGAGCGCCGAAGCGACGAAGGGCGGTGGGGGAGTTTAGCTCGGCGATTTCTTTTTGAACCTGGCGGGCGATGAGTTCGCGCTTAAGGTCTGTAACGAGTCAGTAACACCGGATTAGCAGAGGGGCAACTAAACCAACAATGTTCTTGCTTTCCGGTGAGGACTTGTGTATAGCCGAGATCGCCATCTTGTTGAGGAGTCGGCTCAGCGACTCCGTTGGTCGCGTGCATGGTGCGCAATTGATCGGTCAGGCGGGTGTCCAAAAGAGAAAAAGAGCCCCCGACAACGGGGGGCTTGATCGTTTATAAAGTGGTCCGGTAAGCGCGAAGTCTAACACCAGATACCAATCGATAAATCCGTGGTGAATCCAGCAGAGCGGCGCGTAATAAATGAGGCTAAGCACAGCGATCGGAGCGTCTGGAGCAAAGCCGAAGGATTCGAATCCGTCTGCCTATTTAGCGTGATGACGTCTCTTCTCGGGCAGCTGCCGACTGCTTCGGGCGCTTGGGTGTAGGGCGTGCTTGATTTCGTATATTATGTCCAAGATGAGATAGAAATAAAGAAAAGAGTCGAAAATTATGAAGGACTGAATGAAACAGAAAAGGAGTCGAGAGGAAAAAGCAAGAGAAGAAGGGAAAAGGAAAAGGAGATGACGAACCATCGAAGGGTCGATTTGCGGTTGGCGTCACCGGTTAACCTTCTTCTGCGCTTCCCCATATTATTCTTGTGCCAGCCAACTAATCGCAGTCCGTCTCCAGCTCCATTTTTCTATTCCCGTTCTCATTTTGGAGTATGACCTCTTGTCATTTCTGTATAACATCGTCTCTTGCGTCGCTCAGCCCTGCAGCCCCGCTATGTGGCATCATCACGCATACATCACTGGAGACTGTTCATCCTGGCCGTTTCCATGCCAATGACCGTTGGCGATGGTGCCCCATATTGAATAGGCACCCAGATTTAGAGCCACTGCCGAAAGAAAGGATCTACTACTCTGGGGTTGCTGCCGTTGTGTCTCTCTTTGCAGAACAGGCACTGCGGAGTCAGCCCTACAAGGCGACGACCTGCCTCTTCTGTCCTGCTGCTGACTCGCTTAATCCATGATCCATGTTCCGAGTTGCGGGACGGAATGGGCAAACAAGGAGTAACTGCTGCTGCCTCGAGTCCTGACCAAGGCCGGCTCTTTGACAGCTGTGGGTCACACGTTGAGCTGCACCGCCACTTTTCCATAATGGAGTCTGATGGTCTGGACTGTTTGTTGGCTGGGTCGTAACACTATTGACAACACAGGAAGATACTAAACCGCGGATACTCAGAGGACATTCTCCAGAGACTTGACAATCTTCCTTGTGGCTATGTCACTTTGGACGGTGGATATCCTAGATATATGATATCATGAACAAGTGTAGGCTGACGTTAGTACTCGCACTTTATTGGCAAGCCATAAGCCAGGAAGGTTGCCCAAAAAGGCATAATGTGACCAGATTCGCTAATACAAGAACTCAGCCATTCTAATAAGACCTCTTCTTTAATCAATAATTATTGAGGGTTCATTATGCACTTATCATTGTGGTAGAGTCCCGAATAGGCATCAATAGCAAGTGTGGCTGTGATTGTTTCCGCCGAGTCTCCGCCTCCGCATCGCTCTCAATGTCTCACCTTCACCATCCCTTTCCACGCGTTCAACTTGGAGATCACTTCGTGATCTGAGACGGAATTGCTATTTATCGTTTTCATAGCGATCCTTGAGCTTCTGCTCCTACCTGCGCCCGAGATCGCCGTTCCCTTGCCCTGCGTCGCTCATTGGGGCTCAGCCTGATCTCCGACATTCGTCTGATCCCGTCAACACTCTTGCTCGCCTGTGATTCTCAGCAACATGGGGATCTCCGACGATCGGGAGGACTCCGAACTGCTTCCAATGACTCGACCCCGCTCCTCCGCCGCATCTGAAACCTCCGATGACTCCGGACTGTCCGTCGACTCCGTCTTCGAAGATCAAAAGTACAATGGCGCGTCGGCCGATACACTGGGGCACCCCCAAGGGATGAGATACCGTGACGAGGAGGGTGGGGAATCTGAGCCTAATGAATCGCTCCTTCGACCGAAAGCATCCAGCAGTCGGTCCCGTCGGCTTATTTGGTTGTTATTTCTACTTTGCTGTGGAGGCTGGGTGGTAGCACTTGTGCTGTTTATAACGCAAGGACGGTCGGATTACCAGACCTCGACGGATGGACTGCAATTACAAGGGCCTGGCTCGAATTTGGACAGCACAAGCTCTGGAAGGCCTGTGACACTGGACCAAGTACTTTCTGAAGCGTTCGCGCCCCAGGGTCATGCGATTTCCTGGATTGCTGGTCCTGATGGAGAGGATGGGTTGCTAGTGGAACTGGGAGAGAGCGAAGGAAAGAGGTATCTGAGGATCAATGACATCCAGAGCGACGAAGGCGAGACGAACAGGGTGTTGATGAAGAACTCTACTGTGCAGGTTGGCGACAGGACGGTTGCGCCAGGCCGCGTGCAGATCAGCCCCAATCTGAAGAAAGTCCTCCTTACATCCCATGTTGAGAAGAATTGGAGGCATTCCTACACCGGAAGATATTGGATCTTTGATGTCGAAACACAGACCGCTCAACCATTAGACCCTGACAACATCGATGGACGAGTCCAACTTGCCCATTGGTCACCGAAATCTGACGCCGTTGCCTTTGTGCGGGACAACAACCTCTATTTACGAAAGCTTTCTTCTAAGGGCGTTGTGCCCATCACCAAGGATGGTGGCGAGCAGCTATTCTACGGTGTGCCTGACTGGGTTTACGAAGAAGAAGTCTTTTCAGGGAACAGTGTCACCTGGTGGTCTGAAGATGGCTCCAAGCTCGCTTTCATGCGAACGAATGAATCAGCCGTCCCCGAGTTTCCCGTCCAATATTTCTTGTCTCGCCCATCAGGAAAGGAACCTCCTCCGGGATTGGAGAATTACCCAGAGGTGAGGGAGATCAAGTACCCCAAGGCCGGCTCGCCCAATCCCTTCGTAAACCTGCAATTCTATGATGTTGAAAAGGATGAAGTATTTTCTGTCGACGCGGAGGACGACTTCGCCGATGATGATCGTCTGATCATTGAGGTTGTGTGGGCTAGTGACGGCAATGTTCTTGTCCGGACGACGAACAGAGAGAGCGACGTCTTCAAAATCTTCCTAGTTAATACTGAGACGAAAAAAAGCAAGCTGGTCAGAATTCAAGATGTCTCCGAACTTGATGGTGGCTGGGTGGAGCCGACGCAGTCGACAAGATTCGTCCCTGCCGACTCCGAGAATGGCCGGCCTTATGATGGGTATATTGACACGGTAATTCATGAAGGATATGACCACCTAGCATACTTCACGCCTCTGGACAACCCCGAACCTATCATGCTTACCTCCGGCGAATGGGAAGTTGTGGATGCACCTACCGCTGTGGATTTGACTCGAGGTCTAGTTTATTTCATTGCTACCAAAGAAGCGCCGACTCAACGCCATGTCTACCGTGTCCAACTTGATGGATCAGGCCTTCAGCCGTTGACGGACACTTCAGAACCAGGGTACTACGATGTCTCGTTCTCTGAGGGCAGCGGATATGCGTTGCTCAGTTACAAGGGTCCCTCCATCCCTTGGCAATCCATCATCAGTACTTCAGGTGATGAGACGAAGACTCTCAAGACCATTGAGGAAAATGTTGGTTTAGCGCGTTTGGTGAAACAACATGCTCTTCCAACAAAAGTATACTCGAACATCACCATCGACGGCTTCACGCTCCAGGTTGTCGAGCGGCGCCCATCGCACTTCAACCCGGCACGAAAATACCCCGTCCTATTCCATCTGTACGGCGGCCCTGGGTCTCAGACTGTGAATCGCGAATTCAAGGTAGACTTCCAGTCGTACGTCGCATCCGCTCTTGGCTACATCGTGGTCACTGTGGACGGCCGCGGTACCGGCTTCATTGGACGTGAAGCCCGCTGCATCATCCGTGGCAACATCGGACACTACGAAGCTATTGACCAGATCGAAACCGCCAAAGAGTGGGCTAAGAAGGGATACGTAGATGAAACCCGAATGGCGATCTGGGGTTGGAGCTACGGCGGGTTCATGACGCTGAAGACTCTTGAACAAGACGCCGGCCAGACCTTTCAATACGGAATGGCCGTCGCCCCTGTCACCGACTGGCGATTCTATGGTGAGCTATTGAAATTTGTCCTATACACAGCCCTGACCACTAACACCTCAAACAGACTCCGTCTACACAGAACGCTACATGCACACACCCCAGCACAACCCAACAGGCTACGACAACACCAGCATATCCGACATGTCCGCGCTCCAGAACAACGTCCGCTTCCTCGTCATCCACGGCGCCTCGGACGACAACGTCCACATCCAGAACACCCTTACTCTAATCGACAAGCTCGATCTCGCGAGCGTCCAGAACTATGACGTCCATTTCTACCCTGATTCGGACCATAGCATCTTCTTCCATAATGCGCATAAGATGGTTTATGAACGTGAGTATCAGCCCAGCCTAACTACTCACCATGCATTTTCAGGACTGGACAGTGGCTAATAGTAATCTTTTCTGTCTCATAGGCCTTTCGAGCTGGCTCGTCAACGCGTTCAATGGCGAGTGGCATCATGTCACGAACCCGGTGCCGGGTGAGTCAATGTGGGAGAAGCTATCGAAGAGAATACTGCCTGGGCTTGCGCATTGAGCTTGCATGGTCGCGCATAAAGTGCATCTATTTGTATACCGAACAGAAAGTGGTATGAGTTGAATCTTGCTATATAGTCCTGTTTGGCTTGTTCAGGTAACGGCGTTTACAAGCGTTTGTTTATTGTTTACTATGCAGGTTTCCATCTTGGCCTTTGCATTATTGGGATACCAAGTATAAATATGAGCCATGAAGAATCGCCCCGCGTATCACAAGCTCAACCTCAACCTCAAGTTTGTACCAGGTGGAACAAAGTACTGAACATGCGGGGTAGCCCCGGCCCGACCCGACCCCGCTCCCGCAAATACTTCCGCGACAGCAACAATCTTTTCACCCCACGTCCCTTCCAAATTAGCGTGCTGTGTTGTGCCCAGACATGTAAAGATTCCACTGACTTTCCAGCATGCATTAAGTTCTAACTTAGCCAAGGTTACGATGAAATCGTTCGTCGATAATGTTTGTCGTCAAGTCATTCATATCCTTGCTAACGCCCCGAATGTCTTCAGTCCGGTTACAGTTAGCACCTATACTGATGATGATCTACTTCTCTTGGCCGCTGAATCACGTCAGATACGCAGCCGCAGGATTGAGGCAGGCCAGCTTCAAGAGGCCCTGGAACAGAGCCTTCGAGACCTTGGGGTCTAACTAAAATCGCACATCGTTCTCTATTTCTGGTTTTTCTTCCCTAAGGGTGTTTGCCCTCCAGGAACTCCACGTGAATGCGGGGGCAAATTTATCCTTTGTTCGTTGATTTTTTGATAGCTACTGTTTGAATTTTAGAATAGATTCAGAATATTTATACAGACGGATTGGGAAAGGAGTCATTGGATGTACTGTGTTTAGAGTTGCGATGAACACCTTCATGTTCAAATATGGAAAGCAGAAAACGCCATCTTTGGAACTGCTTTTCAATGCCTAGGCCGTCAGTCGCCACGAGCTAGTTGGTGCTTATTGCCGGTCCGAATAAGCCCGCAAGACTACATAGACGTAACTTCGAAGGAAACATTGCATTTGCAGCAAAGAGTAGTACAGGTGCCCGACTGAAAACTATGAACATGGGTCGCTTCTGGCAATTTAAGAGGTCCGATAGCTACTGGTCTAGCCATATAGAGCAGTATTTCTAACGTTACGATAATTTCAACGTACGGTCTATAATCACTGGTGAGCTCTCGGACTTTCTTTGAATGGTCGCCGCACTTGTCTCCGGCAGGAAGAGAAGCCTTGAATGACCTCTTTTTTTGTTCCCAAGACTCTCAAAATCTGATGCCGTCAACCAACTGGGAACTCGAGCCAAACATATTTCCAATGACGCGAAATCTGGGCATTTCCATAAATTCCCAGTCAAACGCGAAATGTTTCAATGTTATTAACCATCTGTCTATATATTCAAACACAATGGCATCCGGTCTTCGAGAGCGGGCGATCGACATCACTCGGCACCTCAATCGATTCGATATCGAAAGCCATCCGTGGGCTGCTCTCCGATTCTCCCGATTTCCATTTCAGATTCGGTCCAGAATCAGCCCTCCAATCGTTGGGTAAGCCAGGTGGCTTTAACAAGGAAGAGGTGCTTGAGCTTGTCAGCAACCACCGTAAAATCGTGAAATATTTCAATGTAAGCTTGGAACTAAGATGTCGCTCTATTCATCTCTAGACACTTATGTTGATAGAAACCCTAGTTTTTGGAGCCTGACTTTGTTGTCGAGGGCAACCACAGCGTGACGTACCACACCGGATCCGATGTACGTTCTATTGAGTATATGCAGAGAAACCGAATTTTCTGATCGCCCGCTAGGGTGTTTCTGTTGGTGACCAGCCTTTCCGCAACGAGTACTCCTGGTTCATGAAATTCGACGATGACGGAAAGATTATTCAGGTGATCTAAATGGTCGATAGCGGTTTGTTTCCCACCCTGTTCATCGATAGGCCTCTGATATATGGAGCTAACCTCCCTCTACAGCCTACATCAGCAGCAGCATCGTCACTAGGGTCGGCTATATTTCAAAGTACCTCTGATGGGATACTGGGGTTGGGTGTGCCTTCTTAGTGATATACACAGTAGTGCGCGGGTATGGGAGAATCTGACAGAGTTATTGAAAACAGTCTCGATGTGAAAAAGTCCGTAACTGCGGAAGGGCAAAGCAGTTGTTGGAAGATGGTACCTCGGTCGACATGGAAGATGAGAATGGCTGGACGTCTCTTCTGATTGCCGTACAATATGGAAACAATGACCTGGTTCAAGGTTTGTTGAAGAGCGAGGGACTGACATACACACTAGACCTGCCAATTATGACATGACTCAATTTGGCGATTATTGAAGGGCACATAGATGTGCTGCGAACTCTATTGGAGAGGACGTGCCATACAACCGCGTCCAAACCTTTATCTCAGTCATATTGGATCGAAGTGTTGATGCAATTGATGACTTTCGAGACGACGAGGGCGTCGAAGCAGAGGCGTGCGACGAGTCGACGTCCATTGGTCTCGTGAGACTGGTCCAGCTCTGCAGTGGGCTCGAGGAGTTAGAGCTCGCTCCACCATTACAAGCTGGACATGAACGGCTACGTTCTTGCTGATCTGCATCGGGTGCGCTTCTTGCAGCAGTGACCACGTTGACGAATCTCAAGCGCTGAGTGCTCCGCGGGATGCAAGTGGGAGAGACAGGCCTTCTGATATTCACCAGAGATACTGCATCTGTCATCCAAGAGCTATCTTTGCAAGATGTCAGTCTTGTATTCGGGACATTCAGGGTTATCATCGACCACTGCACGAGCGAAGCGGCCTGTCTGACGAGGCTGTTCTTTGACGACCTGTTCGAGCAGAAACTGCTCTATTCCAAAGGGGAGCCTGGGCAGCCTGAATAGCAAAGCTTCAAGTACCCTTGTAGCGAGATGCTGGATCGAACAGGGCCGGAGATCAGGCGCCCGGTTTTCTATTTCTTCCCTTCGGGCAGGCCTAAGGGGAGTCCTGAGCTTCGGTAGTGGGAGATGCGGCGTCTTCGGGAATATAGACCGCCGTAGGACGTTAAATGGACAATATCGTTCATTTGGTGAGTAAATACCTCTTCGAGATGATATATACACTAGGGCAGAATCTCCTCCACGCCCACCGCATCCCCTCAAGGATTCGACTATTATGCCACCAACCACCATCGACTTCTTGTATGTTTCGGAGAAATTGAACTGCTTCCGCGCTCTGGTACGGCGCGTTCCTTGCACTTGGTCTTGTTCCGTTCCGGTTGTGGTAGTGGCCGCTCCAAGATCAGTTAGCGCTGAAACCTGGGCTCTCGGCGGCTCGGTTGAAGCTCTTTTAAAGCTCACTGCAGATATCAATATTCTACCTTATGGTATATTTAGATCCAGGGAAGCTACCTCCCCGCTCTCTTCTTTGGCCAGTCTCGGGTGCATCTCAAGCGGATTGACTGAGGGGCACCGACAAAAAACGAAAAATCTCTAACATATGCCACGGGCAAACTAATTATTATCTCCATCATGAGGTTCGCCACAAGCTTCGTCCTGGCTCTGGCAGGGGCAGTGCTCCCAGCCGTCATCCAAGCAGTGCCCCCTCCGCCACCAACCTACGTCCCCCCAGCAGTACCAATTGGTAGAGAAGGAGGCCGCGTTCCCCGAGCGGCGGGTCGGCTTTTTGAAATTGATGGAAAAGTCCAGTACTTTGCCGGCACGAACTGCTGGTGGCTCGGGAACCTCGTAAATGACGCCGAAGTTGAGCTGGCAATCTCCCAGATGGCGGATGTATGAACTTGCCACTGTCCCGTCCGTCCCTCAACAACAGCAGCAAGTACTAACCGGCGTAACCTCTAATGACTAGACTGGCTACAAGGTTGTTAGAACCTGGGGCTTCTTTGGCGTCAATGACCCTACGAATCCAGGCCAACCTACCTTCTATCAAGTGCTGAACCAGAGTCTTTATGATGGCGGATGGGGAATTAACTACGGGCCCAACGGTATGCAATAATAACGTGGTTTTAACCACATCCGAGGTACTTACAACAAATTGTTTCATAGGAATCCACCGCCTTGATGTTGTCGTTTCGCTGGCCGAGAAATACGGCCTCAAGCTCGTGATGGTGATGATGAACAACTGGGACGATTTCGGGGGCATTAATATATACAGCAAGGCCTTTGGCAGCAACGCCACGACATTCTACACCAATCCAGACGCCCAGCGGGCTTACCGGAATTATGTGAAGTTTATTGTGAACCGATACAAATCCTCTCCGGCGATTTTCTCCTGGGAATTAGGGAACGAGCCTCGCTGCAAGGGCTGCGATCCATCAGTCATCTATAACTGGGCTACGGAAATTAGCCAAATGATCAAATCCCTGGATCCTAGGCACATGGTCACCCTGGGCGATGAGGGTTGGCTGTGTCCGCCAGAGGGGGACGGCACCTATGCCTACGACTGCTCCGAGGGCGTGGACTTTGTGAAGAATTTGGAAATCGAGACACTAGATTACGGGTAACGACCCTCCCCCCTTTTTCGTCATCTTACCCTTTAATCCATATTAACTCGCCGTAGTACATTTCACATGTACCCCGAATCATGGGGCTACAACTACACCTGGGGCAACGAATGGATCAGGCAGCACGACGCAATCGGCGCAAGGATCGGCAAGCCCGTCAAATTCGAGGAATATGGCGCTCCAATCAACCATACCGAGATTGAGAGGCCATGGCAGCTGACCGTTCTGAGGGAAACCGGTGTTGCGGCAGACTTTATCTGGCAGTTTGGGTCTGTGTTGCCGGAGTCGGGGACCACTTGGGGGGACGTCAACTCGATCTACTATGGGACGGAGGAGTATGATCTTCTTGCATTCAAGCATGTGAAAGAGATGCGCCGGAAGCGCGTTTGAGTGAGGCTATTAGGGCCATACTATTCGGCCGGTTCTTTGAGCACTTGCCCTGCAGATACTCGCGATTACGACACATCTAGACAAATTCTTCGACGTGACTTTGTACAGCTGCCTGGGTAGAGAGGGAAGATGCCAAAGCCAATGGTGCCAATGACGAGGTTTGCGGTAATCTCGAGTCCTTAACCGAAGTCAAGCGGCGGCTGCCATCTGAGCCCTCGTCTGCTCAAGCTCTGTGCGGACCCCGGGTTGGCTCAGGACTAGGGTAGGAACTGGGTATGAAGTGCGACATAAGCTAGTTATACAAGGTCAACTTTGATAGTCTGTCAAGGATGAGAGATAGTGCGCGCATCCAAGTTCGGCGATAGTAAGGGCTCTGTTGGTATTGCCATTACTAGGTAGAGAGATAAAGAGCTACTACTGGCTTGATCTTGACTCTGGCAGACCAAACTTTGAATCAACCACGATCAGAGGCTAAGTCATCATTTTCGAGGGCACTGCTGGTAGCTACCTTCACCTCATGCATTAGCAAGTGGTAGACGTCTGGTCTACACCTGTGCAGCCTCCCAAGCACGAATATACGCAGACATGTTCAAAACAAACTCCGTCCGCTTGGGGCACCAGCCCAAGACCGCCCGAGCCCTCCCTACCTCAGAGTTGCCCGTTGTACTCAAGGCCTCAAGCATGACATCTCCCTTGGTCCCCGTATACTCCACCTCGGCCGTGACTCCCAAGGCAGATTTAGCCGCCTCAACAATATCCTGCACCCCGACCGTTTCGGTAACCAAATCAAAAACGGGCCATGTACCCAGTTGCCCATGGATACGGTCGATAGCTGCATGCAGCCCAGCCGCGGCGTCGGTAATGTGCACAGTCGATGGGCGTGCCGTAATATCAGCAGGAATCTGAATTGTGTCGCTGTTGTTGCCGCTTTGCTTCGCCTTCAGGATGGGTTCCCACCAGGGGCTCCAGATCCATGATCCTCGACCATAAATGAGACCGGGTCTGATAATTGCAACTTCCAGAATATCTCGCGAAGCAAGAATGGCCTGTTCCTGTGCTGGACGCCATGTAACAATTCTGGGGGGCTTGCCCGTTGACAGGGCGCTACCGACAGGAGAAAGATCGCTGGCTAGCACCGAGGGAGACCCATGGATCCATATTCCAGAGCAGTAGACAAAGCCTACTTTTGGTCCGACCATACCATCTTTAGCGAGGTCATTGCGTCGCTTGATCGCAGCGCTTTTAACACCCTCTAGAATGTTGCCGCCTTGCTGGTGGGCCGAGGTGGCATCGACAACGATATCGATGCGGTTGTCGATGATCACGGAGCACAGTGTGTCTGAGCAGATGATATCTGCTTCGATCGGAGTGATTTCATTTCGAAGGAGGAGCTTGGCCTTTTCAGGGCTGCGAGCAGAACCCCAGACAGTGTAGTTGCCCGAGGAGAGGAGAGACTGGGCCAGAGCTAGGCCGATGTAGCCTGAGCCACCGAGGATGAGAATGTTTGGCATTTTTTTGGGGGGGGGGGGGGGAGATTGGGCTAGTTGCAGTAGCTGGATGGGCCCGGCAAATGGGGGCTTTATATAGCTAGGCGTCTCCTCCCTAGGCCCGGATCTAAGCTAAGCTAGTTCGTTGATTGTCTGCTAATCCCTGAATCTTGACATGTATCCTCATTCTATTGGCTGTCCTATGCACGTTCCACCGCTTACTCTGTAGCTGTGAAACGTCTCCAACTTCATTGCAAGCCGGCGTCCGCACTCACTCTTACTACAAATCCAGCCCAGGGGGCCACGCGCAACTCTACAATAACCATTCAAATATCAACAAATATTCTTTATCTGTACTTCAACCATTGTACAGCAACAATAAAGTTGTTCCGTCTCTAATATGACCGACTATGGATTCCAAGATCAGATCATTCGTCCACTCAGCAAATTACCAATCATCCTGGTAAAGCTCCGCCCTGTACATATTGCATATGCTGAGACTTGTATGTAACTATATTGATGTAATGATATCAAATTCAAGCACTAGCTTCAAGATCATAAACCAACAAGGCCTCATCAACACCACCCTCCCTGAGCACCTCAGGCCACCAAACCCCCGTAAATGGCTCTACATCCCTCTCGCAAACCGTGCCCTCCTCCGGGAGCGTACCATCCTTCCAAAAGGTCGTCGTCTTCTCAAACAGACACATACTCGGCACACTGCTCGAGGCATGCCCGTTCCCATTAACCTCGAGCACTACGCTCCCCTCATACCCGGCGCTGACATTATACGCCGACTTCAGCGGGGTGTGCGAGTCTAGCGTGTTTCCGATGATCAAGAGCGGCGTTTTGGTTCTTGCCGAAAACGGGCCGCGGTAGACTTCCTTAGGCGAGATTCTCCACTGCTGACAGCCCATGTAGGATCCGAGCCCGCCGTCCCCAGATAGCCGGCTAGTGTTGTAGAGGGCGCGGATGGTAGGCTGGAAGTCGTGCAGTGACTCTGTGCGGACTTGGTTATCGCCGCAGTAGATCCCGGCTAGCGAGATAGTGGCCCTTCGGGCTGCTTCGCGCAGCGATGGGTCTGTGCTCAGGGTTTGGGCCGTTGTCTGCAGGGTAATTTCCATGTCATCGTACTCGACATTGAAAAGGAGATTGTTGAGGAGCTTTATTAAGTTCGGCCAGTTTCTCATTCCATACATGGTTTGCTGGAAGTAGCCCTTCAGCCCGGAGTAATCCAGCAGCATTGGGCCCACGGGGATGGGATGGGTCTTGACTCGGTCAAGGAATCGCCATGTCATTTCCTCCAGGGCTGCGGCAGTCTTGTTGTGGGCAGCCAGCGGGCAGAGCTCGGGGCCGGCCTTGACGCAGTGGGCGAAGAGGTCGGAGAAGGCGGCGTCAGCGTCGGTCCATTCTTCAATGTTGCTGCGACTATTAACGACTTTCATCTTCTGCAAGGGAAAAAACACCATCAAGTAAAACGGGGCTTACGCAGTCGAATGGTAGTACTCGTGCGGATTCTGCACCCCGTCCAGAATGATCTTGTCCATTCGATCGGGGAACATGGCGGCCACTGTTGCGCCTAGGGTTGCTCCGTACGAGAGCCCTGATCAGCCGGTCAGCACTTCCATGACTCCAATTCCTTGAGGCAGGGAGGCCATACCCCAGTATCGGAGCAGCCCATCCTCCTCCAGCGCGTCCACAATCTGCATCATGTCCCTGGCCACAAACGCCGTTGTCAAAACAGACCCGACCCTCGACGCATTTGCAGCGCACTGCTCGGCGTCGATTGTCCCACGCGCCCAGAGCGTTCCTATCGCCCCCTCGGAGCTATTCCCGGGTACCATCGCCTTGTACATTGCATATTGATCGATTTCATTCTGGGTACACTCAAAGGGGATGGTGTTTTCCGTGCCTCGCGTGTCAAACGAGATAATGTCGTATTCGCCGCCGGTTAACCTGACCGGCTAGGTTAGTCACTGTTCACTCCCGTATCCTGGCCTGCAGCGAAAAAGAATGTAGGAAGGAAATACGTACGGAATGAGAGGGGACGCAAGCTGCGCGATTCCACTCCGCCCGGGTTGGCCTGGTCCACCGGGGTTGGCGAGGATACTCCCCTTTGACCCCAGTGGTGCTGGAATCTTGATGAGCTGGAGAGAAAGAGTCTCGGTAGAGCTAGGACTGGTGTAGTCAAAGGGGACATCTAGGGTTGCGCATTGGAAGCGTGCGAAAAGGGGGGTTGACTCGGTCTCGTTGCATGGTGACCAGTCGATTTTGGCAAATGCTGTGCTGAAAAGCACAGCTGGAAGTAAGAAACGTGAGGACCGCATTTTGGAGATGTAGCCATCGAGTATGAGCTGTAACTTGGGTGTTGGGGAACATACTTATATCCAGAACCCAGCGCTACTCGCTGTTTGCCATGACTACAGACCATGGCAATGCGGTGGCATGGCATGGCATGGCATGGCATGATGTATAGATGCAGATGAAGGGCGGTTGACTCGGCGAATAGCTGTCGATCAGTATAGGTTGACCGTCACGAACGACTCTATTTCCGGTTTGGATAGGGCTGTGCTGTCTTGGAACGACGCAGATCCACACAAGCTGGAACTTACCGACAGACCTTGGTGACTTGGTATGACGCACTCTGGCCCCCAACCGGCCTGGGCAAAACCAATGATAATGAAGAAGGAATCTCGTGTACCTAATGTCGCGCTCGAGCCAAGACAGCAGGGCTTAGGTTATGTCAGCGAGCGGCTGGCATCGCCTAATCGGGAAGTGGCCGTCTGTCGCCCGGGGCCCCGGGGTCCATGGACCCGAAGGCTGCAGCATTGCCACGCCCGGTAGGGCACGGACGCGCCTAGAATATTATGCTCAGCCTCGTGAGCTCCTCGCATAAGAGTTCCTTGTGGTCAGACACCAACAATCCGTGACGTCTGGTCCAACAACGCAAGCGTGTGGTTTGCTGCCAATGTATCTTAGAATTATGTCATACAACTGGCTTGATGCATGTCGGTGGACTGTTCAAATGCTCAAGACAGAAGACACAAAAATTAGTCAAGCAAGTTTGAAAGCGGCATCAAGTATGCTCGCCATTGCTATTTTGTGCCATGCATGAGCGCCAAATAGAATCGGGATATTCCACATGCTCAGATTGCCTTGAGAACACCCGAGTTGCTCTCGTGGCGGAGATCTATCAGTGGGTCGGACGTCAGAACGCGAAACCAGTTTCCTGGCTCCAAGGTGTAGCTGAAACTGGCAAGACCACTATTGCCAGAACTGTCGCGCGTCATTTCTCAATAGAGAAGTCCCTAGGAACAAGCTTCTTCTCCTCACGTGGAGCAGGTGATCAAGGACATGCAGGAAAGATTTTCGGTAGCATTGCACATCAACTTTGCCTCAGCTCCGTGTTTCCGGAAGAAATCATGGATCAATTGAAATCAATAATATATAAGACCATCTCCTCGACTCCCGATATCTTCACCAAGGCTTATGCGGAGCAATGGGAGCATCTCGTTCTAGGATCACTCTTTCGTCTGGAACAGGAGTACCCAGACATCAACTCGAAGAAACCAGTGGTCATTGTAGTAGACGCGGTGGACGAGTGTGATCCTGTCTCCCACATCTGCGTCATTCTTGGCTTAGTGATTCAGGCAAGGAAGCTTGGTTTGGTCCCATTGAGGCTTTTCTTCACCGGAAGACCAGACTTTTCCGTGGACTACTGGTTTCGCCGTCTGAAAAATGACAGCCTGGAGCAGATCATTCCACCTTATGGCACTCATCTATCGCCCTGGATTCGATCCCTTCGTTAGTGGCATGTGTGAAATTCTCGCCTGATGGTAAATTACTCGCATCTGGACATGGTTATGAAAGCATTTGTGTCTGGAACGTGAGCACAGGCTTTCTAAAATTGAGCATTAATCCTGGGCTATTCACAGCGCGGTCTATAGCCTTCTCAAGGGACGGCGAAAGGCTGATCTCTGGATTTCCAGGCTCCGGAGCGCATGTTTGGGACGTTGCCACTGGAAACCTGGTCCATACCTTTAATGACATCTCAGTTGTCGCCGTCCAAGTGACCTTCTCCAATCGTGGTTCATTAATGGCTACATGCAATGAAGAGGGAGGAATATGGGACTCCGAATCACTAACTCTAAAGCATGTCCTGGGAGGGCATACCAATGATGTGATTAGCCTCTCGTTCTCATATGATGACAAAAGTGTGGTTACAGGCAGCTTTGATCATAAAGTCTGGGTCCACAACTCCAATACTGGGTCGCTGCAATACATCTTGGATAATTATTCGAGTCTGTCCGTCGCCTGGTGCCCCGGTACTGAATTCCTCGCCACAGCCACTGATTTTGCGAAAAAGGTGCAATTGTGGGAAGCCATTTGCGAGCCCGACGAGAGAGCTTGAAGTGCCTGGCGGTGGCCTATCAACACTGGCTTTCTCTTCCGATGGCAGAATGTTAACCACAGGATCTTCTAAGGGACATATTCACAGATTTGCCACCACCAGCTGGTCGGTGAAGTGCAGGCTGGCTGCGGAGGCAACTCAGATCACAGAAGTAGTATTCTTCCCAGACTGTCAGCTTCTGGCATCGTCCGCGTATTGGGGACCAGTGCGCTTATGGACTCTTGACGAGAATGTTTTTCCGGACAGCTTCGCACAGTACCAGACCAGTGTGGAGGTTGTAAGACTTTCGCCAACAGGTGTGATAGCTGCATCCGTGTCAATTGACTCAATGGTCCGAACCTGGAATACGGCCACGAATGAGGTCGTATATGTTCCTGATGACATGCCTTATATTCCTGATTTAGCCTTCTCGCCCGATGGCTCTCTCTCAGCCTTTGCCCTCTTGGATGGTATGGTTCAGATTTTGGCGCTTGACGACTGGTCATGCCGAATTCTCCCACTGCCGGATATATAGACACTGAATCTCACTGGACTCGATCCGTTGCTTTCTCACCCGACGGTACGCTGCTAGCGACTACATATTATGGTGTTAGTGATGTGTTCTTGTGGGCAGTGGGCGCCTGGACACTATCGTCAACAGTACAGGTATTCACGGACTCGCCCCATACTGTTGAGTTCTCCCCTTGTGGTGCATACCTAGCTTGTGGATTTACTAACCATATCGGACTGTTCGACTTACGCACTGGATACTATAATCATGTTTCTCTTGATACCGTAGGCGGAGTAAAGAGGATTACTTTTTCACCAGACGAGGTCACGATGGTCTCAACGTCATGTTATGGCCTATCGCAATACTGGAATATACCAACCTTGTCTCGGGTGAAAACGAAGGATAACTTTCTCGTGACGCCAACAATTTTCCTACCGAATGGAGAGCTGTGCCCGTGGATCATTGAAGGCCGGTGGATTACCTACAGTGGTCGAAGGGTGCTCTATCTGCCCCAGGATCGGCAGGTGGAATCGTGTGATGTCATGGGGAATTCTCTTGTCATCGGGTCCGTGTCTGGGATCATAACAACGCTGAAATTTAAGGACATGAATAGATATTTCGTGCAAAGGGAAGAGTGAGCCAGATGACTGCTGTTGGTTTTGGAGGTCCAGCCTTATAGGCGTTGCTCCCCTCCACTACCTTCGCAAAGCCCAAAATTATGGAAAGGGGGCCTCTGCAGCATACTCTAATCACAGGCGAGATGCGACACTGCTGACGACCTAGCGGATACTCTCGTTCTCTAGAAGAGAGATCAGTACGCTAGAGCAGATATGCAAACAGATGAGGCCTCTCAATCGAGCGCAGGAGAGCAAGAAAACATAGTAAAGATGTTGAAATCATGTACTATCCCTCGTTTCGCCGGCCACTGAATGTCTTATTGGTCCGACCGCTCATGAAACTTCTCACTACACTGCTGCATGTCCGGCAATCCGGCACGGATCTGCGAGATAACTGAGCGGGGGTTCAGACTCCGTCCATACCCTAGATACCTCTGTACATCCCAATCAGCCCAATCAGGCACGACAGCTTTTCAAACGGAGGCATTCAGCCAGTTACTGCCAGCCAGCTGACTGCGTTCAGGCTCGCCGTCCGGCGGTCCTGAGCTATATCTGATCAGCATTGCGCGGACGCCGCCGCCAGTAGCTTTAACGCAACGTTACAGAAGAAGCTGGGGTGGATTTCAGTCTATGCATTGGGCGCCAAATGTTGCGTTTCCACTTCAAGGGTGAGGGATACTAATGCTCGGATAAGTGCTATACGTAGGACGAACACTGCAAATACTAACTCCCTGCCATCCTCACTCATAGCCACCGCTGGCATCCACTGCACCTTGATGGGCTCATGTTGGCTGCTCCGAATCCATTCATCCTTTGACCACAACTGGAATGTCAAGTCTGCCGCGCCGACAACAACACGGGCATCAAACGTGGCACGCCAATACTGCGGACGCATGCTATACCACCGTCTATTCTTTAGCTTCCGATCCACGTTCTCTGTGTCTATATCTAAGCTGCAGACATGCTGCACGTTCCCTCCCATGCTCTGTGGTAGCCTATTGGGAATATCTGTAGACATCACGATATGCACTTTCCACGGAAGATGCTCCTCGCCGGGTCTCATTTTCAAGTGGAAATCCTTGGAGATTCCCGTGTGAGGGACCGCATGACCCTTATGTTCGATCGTTAGTTCCATTGAGAACTAGTAAGTCCATAAGGGTACATACCTGGATAACAAGCCACTCAATCTGGTCAACAGCATAGATATTCTTATAGCGCGGATCCTGCCTCGCCGGCTCACCCATATGTTTCTCCGGGTCATATAAAATATCACAGATAATCCCATAGCTCACAGGCGAGCATCTAGACCCAAACATCACCACTTTGCGCTTCAGCTGCTGGATCCGGTCAAGGACTAATCCATGCACGACAGCAAGCTGGGGCTCTTTTGCCATGAGCACTTGGAGGCCGAGGACGTTTGCGTTCCTAGGTTTTATTATATCGTAAGAAATAAATTACTAGTAACAATAGCCAGGATTTATATAATATAAAAGTATATATCTATTATAATTCAATCATATTTAACCATTTTAAATAAGTATAAAGAGAGCTAGTTAATAAAGGTACTATTGTAAGGGGACGATATGTTTGTGCTAAACTATATATCATGCTGTATATACAAGAAGAGTTTGTCGAGAAGAGATCGTGCTTGTGCAGGGAAAATTCGTAGAGGTCACATGATGACCGAGTAACAACTGAAAAAGGTGCCTCGTACGAGGAGCCCATAACAACTATTAAGGGTATAATAAAAGAGAAGTATAACTTATAATTATTAATTTTAAATATATTATAATTATATCTTAGGTCTGAGGTAACCTATTCTTTTATAACTAGGAAATATTATATCTAATTTTTATCTTTTTATACGTCGATATCTGGGTTACCTACTGGCATCGAGAATGTGGTGACCTCAGGCAATTTGGACATCTGCTCCAAAGATCAGATGACTCGGACCTGAGTGGAATACATATCGAAATGGAGAACTCCTGCTGGAGCGATCGCAGTGTCTCAATAATCATTCTTTGGACAATGCGTGATACCATCAAGAACAAAACAGACCTTATACTCTGCCGGAAGACGTCTCCTGGCCAAAATGCGGACCATGTCGAGGTCAAACAGGTCGCTATGTGGTAGAAGGACGCTCTCATCGTCAAGTGGTGATTGTGAAAAAAACTGACGTGCCAGAGAACCGATAACAGTGCGCGCTGTCAAACTTTGAATCACGTCGTGTTCACAGAAGAAATACGAAATGACTGTGGACTTCTTTGCATGTATATTAGTGTTGCCGACAAGATTGGCCAGCAGAACTGTCTTTCCTGAGCCCTGTGTCCCAGTACAAATCAAACTACGTGAGCCTCCTTGCTCCATCCATGCCTTGGAAGGCTCCGAGTCGTTTAAGATGGTTGTATTGCCTGTTTTGCGGATTCTTTTCCAACCATGAACATGGTCGTACGTCGAACAAGCATTGAGGTCACGTTGTCTCAATCGAAGGCGCTTCGTGTGTGACTTTGAATCACGATGGCGGGTGGCGCGGTGTCTAAACCAGGTGTTTTCTGCAGTCTCGCCCGACATCTGTTGCGCAATGAGTAGGTTAACTTCTTCTCTTATTGTTGTTGCCCACAGATCCAAATCCGAGCAAAAGCTGTCCAGCCTTGAGTCGACTAGTGTTGAAACCCACTGCTGCAGCACCGACATTTGGGTAAGGCGCAGCGCATGGTGACAGACGTGCACGATCACTATGAAGTACTCCAGCATGCATAATCTCAATCGCTCGGACTTGGGATAGACCGCACCCATGATCTGATACCGTGGGCAGACCGACCAACTGCCATAAGATCATTGACAGTCGCTCGAAATACGACGTGTATCTGACAAGAATGTCATGCGTACGAGACCCCATACCCCTCATGCCAGAAGATTTTGTGTACCCCCAAGAACGATGTCGCCCAGGGCAGCGAACTCCTACACGGCTTGTAGAATATTGGTGAACCTTGGTCCATAGCATCGTCCTCCTACCCCCATGGATCGATTGATTTCCGCTGTAAGTTGCATGACGTCTGGGACTCCCGGCGGCGCGGTAGCAACCTGGTGCGCGTGAAATATTGCCTGGCCGACACGAACCTCCGGCTTCAGGGGTGCGACTTTGGCCACAGCAGTTGACATTCTGACAGATGTTATAGTTCCAGTGGCAGGCTAAGGAAAGAGGATGAGTAGGCAGACTCATATGGCGCGCAGCGGAGTGAATTCCAGGCGACGCTGAACCGCAGGCGCCGCGAGGCTGAGGCCTGTTTATGTAGCCAATCAGAAAAAGCCTGTACCGTTTGCTGTCCGTTGAAGAGGAAACACGGAAGTTTTGCCATACGGAAGATTGCTGCTCGAACATATCGACTAGAGACGTAAGGTGGGACGTTGACCGCGGCGTTTGGCCGACTGAGGGATGACGGCCCCCTGTGATAGAGATTACCGACTGGTTCATTGGAAGACGGATCGTGATAATAATTGGAGGTCGCAAAAGTGACTCGAAGGTGGATGTACTGCTACCTGCGGCAGGTGCGATTTAAAAAAAAAAAAATTTATAACCACCAGCACTTGCCCAGCGACCATATGTTGGTATTTGGCCCACCTGTAAAAGAGGGTATCAATGAGGGAGAGTAGGTTTGCTTCGCGTTCTCAAATGTTACTTGCAGCTATATATACAAAGCGTCCGAATCCTGTCCACAATGATTACTCCTAAACTTCATACATTGTGCAACTTTCCAACACAGCATCCAGCTGCAGCGATTAACAAAAATTACGGCAAGTCCAGCATGAGGTTAATACAGCTCCCATACAGCATAGAAGATTAGTCTTAAGGCATGGTCGTGGTCCAAATTATTGGCGACAGATCTGGAAAGAACCTCAAGTACGGAGTATAGCACCATAATCATACATGCAAGATAATCGTTTGCCCCCGAGTACGTATTGATACATTGTTTCATATGTATCTGATTTGTTGTACACACCTCATTTAGTATTTGGGCCCAAACACCCCCTTAACATATCCAAAGCTGAAAGGTTCTCGAGTCCATCCAGCATTTGCACCCGCCCCTCTATCTGGGCTACCTTCTTACTGATATCGTCCACCTTCCTAAGAGTCTCAGTGGCCTCCGTCCGCAATTGGTCGATAACAGCCACGTCCGCTGTCAGCTTCTCCATGCCCTCGACCTTCGTCTCAAGCGTGCTCATTCCCTCGAGCATTTTCTCGAACCCATCACACTTGCGCCTTATCTCTGAGAATGCGTTGAGGCTCTGCTTGACGCTTTGGAGCTCCTGCCTCACGAGTGCAGCTTCAGCGTCCTGCTTCATATTCATCTCGGAAAGATATGTCTTGTGCTGGGCGAGTGCATGGGCGCACTGGATCAGGTTCTGCACTGCATGTGTGAAGAACTGGTCTGGCAGCGACATGCTAGCGGGAACGGACGGTTGCCGTGGCGCTGGCAAGGGCGGCCGTAAACCCGCCTCTGGCTCGTAGTTAGCTGAAAGCTGTGCGGAAGCTGATGGAGGCGCTGAGCAGACGGATGTCGAAGGTTTGTCAACACGCATGGTGGCATTCGTATCCTGTGAAATAGCTGGATCCCAGGAGACATGTCTCGTATGGCGGAAGGATGGGGAGGTAGTTCCTCTGGGTTGGGGAGGTTGCGGTGCGGTCCCGGTATGTAATAATGGCTCGTGACAGGCATCGTGTTTAGCAGGTCGTTCGGCGCGCTCGGTGGACTGCAAGCATATTAACCACATTAGATGATGATTGAAGCGAGCAGTGAATTGAAACGACTCACGGTTTCTCCTGCAGCAACGGCGTGTGGACTCGTGGTATTTTCGCCTGTCTCGTCTTCGCTCGAGGTGATGCCTTCATACTCACTGCCGTCCTCGTCTTCCGTACAATTCTCATCGCTGCTGCTGACTTCATCATCCTTTTCACTGTCTTCGAGCTTCGGCCTCTTGCTCGGCCGGCCGTCAGAGGAGTTCGATGGAGGGTGTGAGAAGCGCTTGAACGAATTGTCGGCCAGGACACTGCCTCCCCTCAATACCCTTTTCTCAACTCGCTATTTCGTGTCAGCACGAGTTACCGTAGATCAGAATACAACCATAGACGTACGGCATATGCCATTGACAGGGCAAGACAAGTACGGCCCGGAAAGAAGTCCAGCTATAAGTGAAAGATCGCGGTCAGCAAACCCTTTTCTCCAATGGTTGGTATATGGTATTAGCAGCTGAACAAACCCTTTGAAACTCCTCCCAGCTGAGATTCTTATACTCAGGCCGATTCTTTAGGTGGTAAAGTCGGTTTCGATCCTGCGCAGACCATCGGACTACGGTTTCTACTCCGAACGACGTTCGAGGGCGCCCACGCCGGCGAGGTTGTTGATGGTCGCTCCTGGGACGTTTGTCGTTCATTTTGGGGAGCAATAGATATCGTTTCGGCAGGCAAGGATACAAATCAAGAGACAGAGTACGCTTAGGAGAGTGCAGCGACGCTTCGAGAATGTCAGGGGCAAAATGAGAACGGTAACTAAGATGAAATGCAGAGGGAACGACAAAGCACGCGGCATCGAGACAGCGGGTCAGCGACTCATCGAACGCTCAAGCCATGAAAACGGGAAAGCGAAATTACAGTACAGGTGAAAAAAGCAAAAGGTGCAGAAGCGAGTCTCGGACTAGACAGGGATATGCTCCGGCTTGGTACTGATCGGGTCAAACCTGCCGATACAGAGGCGCCCCCATTTTCCAAGGTTCTTTCCATGTAAGCCCTGTTTCTTTTTACACTAATTTCTCATGGCTCCCGCGGTTACCTGGTGTCATGTTTTTTAGAGTGCCACGTATTAGCTCAAAAGTGGCGGGCAGCCATGATAGAAAGCTGAGACTATCTACACAGCCAAGGCCCATGCAAAATCTCCTGTATTGCTCGTCAGAGTGAGCCTTGGGTGGCACATCCTGGCAATTTTCCACTCTTTCCCACCGTGTTTACCTACTTTTGGAATGGGTGGTAGCCCATAAACGTACAGCAGGTAGTAGGATAGACCTCTGGAGGGAATCATACTTGCCGTCGTTTTCCACCACCACCACCGACAGCTGTCTATTCATCTGAGACACCCTCGCAAACGTGGTGTGGTTCAGGCTCCTGGTCAGAAACCTACCTCCTACCAGCTCTCCAGGAGCGGCCTAAAACTTGCAGGTGGGGCTGGTTTTCGATAGTGTTCTCGTAAGAAACTACATGAAATATTATATATGTAGTACTGTTGCTTGGGGGAAGCTACATGGTCTTGTGTAAAAATCCCATAGCATACCGCCTTGGTAAAGAAAACGATCCATTGTGGATGAGATGCGTGCTCAGCCTCTACTGCGGAAATTGGCGAAGCAGACCGAAACACATGGAGGATGACTGCCACTACTTCCCATTGATGTTAAGCATCTTTCTTGCGTGTCTTGCAAATTGCTCGGTTTCACGTGCACGCTCTTTCGCCCTACTCTCATCCTGCATATGTATTTCTTGTTGACGAGCATCTGCGAGCCGATGATGCCCTCAGCGACTTTTAGTTTGGCCTTTAGAGCCGCAAGCTCGTCGTCCTTGTCCGAAAGTTCCTGTAGTAGGTTCTTCTTCTCGTCGTCCTTTTCCTGCAGTAGGTTCTTCTTCTCAGCCTCCAGTCTTTCGATCTCCTTCCTGTGATCATGGTTCATGTTCGCGTGGACTTCGCAACTAACAGTAAACAACTGGATTAATGCAGTTTTCGTTTGTTCGCTTATAATTCCCTGAGGTAAGTCAGGGATTGATATCGAGTCTGGTAGCGTTGTGCCTGGTATCCCGGACTGCACTGGCTTTTCCCTTGCGGTTGGTGTAGAATCCGTGCGACGTGTCGGCGTGTATGCTGTACTCGGGATATTCGACGTACTTCCGGTCTGCACTTGCGTGCAGGTCTGCGAGGATGGTGGGGGTGGTGGGGGTGGTGGGTACGACGTGGTGGCAGGCACATGGTCGCCTTGGGTCTGCGGTCTACTGTGGGCACGTCCTGGCGACTCATGAACTCTGAGGAATGTCGTCGCCGGCTATACATGGTCAGCATATTCCACGAAGACGTAAGTTATACAGGCATTGCTAACCGGCTCTGTTGGGACGAGGTAAGAGATATCCTCGCCACTGCTGATACTCATAGCGTCGTCACCGTTGTTTTCCACATGGTCGGCTGCTGCATTACCGTCCATGTCTCCCTGGCGTGCAGCAGAGCCGGTCGGTAGTCTCAACACCACCACGTTGCTTGCGGGACTCGGTTCGGTCGAGGGCTGCTTGTCGGTTGCGGGGTTTCGCTGCCCCCGCTGGATCTGTGAACGGATCAGAACTTTACTCATAACAGCGGGCACGAGAAAGACAAACTCGATACTGCTCGTACAAAGCAGCAGGTGTCCGGTCGAATGAACCGAACTTCAAGATTCTCAGCTTGAGAAGACTTTTTTTTCCCTTGCGTTTCTAACATGGATTTAGGGGCCCATACTGCTTTGATTTCCTTCCAGCCAGCTCTTGGGAAACGCTCTCGTAGATTCCAAAGCTTGTCTCTCTCCTCCAGTGTCCAGTGCTTTTTTGTTGTGCAACGCCTGCGGACCTTGGTCGAGCGAGCCGAGGACGAGCTGTTCAGACTCATCGGATCACAGGTTATGCGGAATAAACAGGCACGATGAGGCTGGGGTACATAGAGGGTCTAAACTCTTTGCCATCGTCCCCTGGTTCGACGTCTTTTGTTTGTTTTTGCTTTTGCGTTCTCGAGCACGCCAAGACCGTCGCTTGGTAGTCACTTCCAGGAAGGGGGAGAGATCCGTGTGAGCAGTCATATCGGTCTGAGTCCTGAGACACCGATGATGAGATCTACTGAAGCGGTCGCCAGGGTGGTCTGTTCGTGATTTACGAGACAACGAAGGCTCGTCCGGACTCAGAAACTTGGAGACTGAAGTTGGGCCTCTCTGAAGGCTAGCTCGAGGCTCGAGAAGGTCTGAGCCAGGCGGCACTGCGCATGATGGCTGTGTGGAGCAGATCCGTCCGCATTGCATTAGCCAGTCGTAAGAAGCGGTTTCCCAACACGAAGCATCCATCAACCGCTTTTCATTGATTGATGCAAAAGTACTGAAAGAACGCAGCTCGAAATCATAGCGGGAGTTGATGCGGCGGCTCGGGGCATGTCAGCTGGGTCAATTCTGGAATTAAGGTACGAACTGGGCTCCCATGATTGGGTAGTTTTTGACGGGACCCAGCGGGATTTGCACGGATATTCCATGGCCCCACTTAGCGGGTATCAAATCGGGGCATTGCTGTCGAACCATTCGAGCTTCGATCAGTCTCTGTGGAAATTAGGTGGAACTGGGGCTTGCACTCGAGGTCTGATAACACGCCACATAGTCGATACGTCTCTTGCCAATGCCTCCCGAATGGGATATCCTGTGTAGCCGTGGCAATGCACTTGCGACGTAAGTGCTCGGCTTGCTTCGGCATGACGCGGGTTGACTACCTGATACCGGGTACGTGCAGCTGTGCGGTATGCGGCAGCTGTCACTATCGTGAGTTCCTTTTTCCCGCCCTTGCCAGTATGCCCAATAAGACCGTTCTTTGACTATGTCGACGCTCCGTACGGGGCTCTGAGAAACAAAACTTTGTACCGTACTTTCGCCTCAAGAGCTTCGAGGAAGCCGCGTATCTCTCAGGTCCCGGCAAGCGCCTCGGCCGGGGCACGGCTCCTTCATGCATATAAACCAGAGCCGAGTTCACACTTTTGCCCGTGGCTTGGTCATTCCCCCTTTTCGATGCAGACACGAGTCATCATAATCGCTTAGAGCAGGATAACAATCCCTGTCAGTCTTTGACCTCATCGTTTCTTTGTGTCTCCGTAATTTCCCACGATTTCGACTTGGTTTTTGTTATTATTTTTTACGATCAGAATTACCACACCGACATATTTCCCAATAACACACGCTGCTATAGCTCAGACACGTTCGACGGGAGATGGAGAAAAAAGCAAACATGCGCAGGCAAAAGGGATACCAGTGACTCCAGGTTTCCATAGCGATTGCGACGTTTGACTGAGCGTCTCGAGGGTATAAAGCTGCCCTTCCCTTGACTTCACGTGGTGACTTACTTCTAATTATCAGATTCGTCTCGAATGGTCCACGAAAGCACCTCGTCAGCTAGAAAGGGCTGTACTCGCAAACATTGGTCGCGCGAGGAACGCAAGCTACTCTGGAATAAGAGGCTCCTCCAGAGCGACCTTAAGTGGCCTGAGTTCCACAAGGCTTGTCGCGAGGTTTGTCGCCTTCTATGTCGAAGAGGAATAATGTGGCTAATACACCTTTGAAGTTAGGGCTGTTTAGTACGCGCACCGAAAAGGCTCTGAAACAGGAATACGCAGTTCGTTCTTCCAAGCCCATCGACATTACCACTATGACCCCGAGAGGCTCACGCTGCGCAGAGGATGGAAAAAGAGCAGCAGCAAAAGAAGATCCTGCGAGCGGCTCACCGCAAATACAATCTCGGCATCGCAGATCTTAATACGACAGAAGGGTCTACCCCAACGACAGCAACGGTCGCTGATGGTCGTCGGAGCAAAAGGCCTAGAGCAGCAAGTACCGACGATGAGCAGAGCG
This sequence comes from Aspergillus undulatus, assembly GCF_047715775.1. Taxonomy (NCBI): domain Eukaryota; kingdom Fungi; phylum Ascomycota; class Eurotiomycetes; order Eurotiales; family Aspergillaceae; genus Aspergillus; species Aspergillus undulatus. Next base: position 111,260 of record NW_027396684.1, read on the forward strand.
ATGGTGATCATGGCAATATTCACCATAGTGGGCGGGTAGATACGGTCAGCCATCCTCCCCGACCCCTTCCGCTAATAAGAGAAGCTAAACCCTCGTAAGCTCCAGGGCTATGTTCCATTAACGCAGGCTCCACCACAAACACAACGCCGATCTCAGACGGCTACGGAAGCCAGACTACCACGCAAGCCACCAAGTGTACCGAGCACTACTTCGTCTACCGGACAGCAAGAGGCCTCACCGAGCCCATCTCCGGAGAAAGCGGCAGTTCCTTGCTCTGCGCAGACAGCCGCGATGTCGCCGTCAGCAGCATGCGCGAATGTCGGAAGCGCAGCATTGACGCGACAAGGGAACACCATTGAGCTCAAGACTACTCTCTCCTCACCCCGAGATCCAGTCACGAGTAAGCCAACTGCACAGACCCAGTCCGTCATCGGAGCATCAGCATCAGTTGACGTGACCTCAGTCTATCCTGTCCCGCTTAGTGAAGTCGGCTCTGTGCCCCCCTCTACGATTGAGAAGCTTGGCACATCTGCAATTAAAGGCTCATCTTTCCGTCCGTCCGGTGCACCGCCTACGCCACCATCTGCCCTTGCTGGATCCGTACCGGCTCCCACATCAAGCGTGAAGGATGCTGGCTCAGGAAACCCAGTCAATCCCGCCAGAACCCCAAGTACAGTGCCCGGATCGAGGCCACATCCTATACCTCTCAGTGAGGTATCTTTGGAGCAAAGCTTTGCACAAATACGGACTTGGTTGAACATAACCTACCAAATACTTGCCCTAAACAAAGACACGGAGGCTAGAGAGCGCGCAGCCCTTTCAGGAGAGATAAAAGAGATTAAGGAAGAACAGAAAAGCTTACGTCAACGGCTTGATGCCGCTGAGCAAGCAAGAGAGGATACATTGAATAAGAATAAGGAGCACATACAGAGACTCGAAAAAGAGTTTAATACCTACAGGGAGCGTGTCAGGAATGCGAATGCTTGAAAGGCTCCCATTTTTAACCCTCCTTGAATGCGTCTTATATGGCAGGTAATGCTCTTAGACACCTCATCGGCTCTTTGGCTAACAACATGGCAGGAGCATAACTTCTGCCACTAGATCTAATATCTAAATGCCTTGGCGTCAAATGTTTGAAACACTGCTCTCCTTTGTTACTGCTTGTCTTCGTCATGTTGGACTTGACAGCGAATGGATCAGAATCACCTTGCTCCGACTACCAAAGGAGACTGGTCTGGCGAAAGCAATATGGTCTTGCAAAAGCGTGCAGCTCTGCTGAATATATTCGGAGCAGTTTAAACCAAGCCAAAAGTTTAGCTTATATCTCAGATATAAATGGCTGTTGCTTATTGTTTTTTGGTTGTTGTTGTGGCTATAGTCGATAGTAGCATCACACCAGATTTACTCCTAAACATAACTCACAGGCTATATATAATAATGTAACTAGTGTTGTCTATACATATTATACGAGTTGTATATTGTTTGACCTTACAATTTTGTTGAATGTTCGATTATGCGTAAGGTCACTTAAAAGCTAGACTGTCTTAGAGCTATCTTGGTGAGGTATATTAACTACTTGATAACTGCTTCCCAAGCGCTTGCTGGCTGGTTCAACAGGTCCATATTACGAACATGCGCAAGCAGGCGGTTGATCTTGGCGGTACTGTCCCATGCGACTCTTGCAGTAACCGGAATGACTGCTGCAAAGACATAAATAAATATGATAATTTTATCCTTTTCGACTGCAGTAATATATATCCTACCCCGGCTGCCTGTTACTCTACTGCGAATACTGAAACTACCGAAACTAAAGGTGCAGAGGAGAGAACTGATTAATAGTGTTATGGGTTGATCCCATAACATGCACCGCGTAGCTTACGCGGCTGTGGTCACGTGGTTCCTGCCCCTCCTGATCTGTTCTCTTTTTCAGCGATTCCTTCTTGTACATACGGCACGATTAGATAGGAAGATCCATCTATTTACGTCCCCTTACAGGTTTAGTATTTATAATATCTTCTTTACTTATTATAATATTATTGTTAAACGTAGGGTTTGATTTCATGAGATAGATGTTCTTCCTGTCTCGAAAGGGACGGACCCACAGAAGAAGCGGGATCGCTGACTAAGATATGAGTAATCACTGGTAACGCACCTTGATGGCGACAACACCTCAATATCAGGCCATGCGTGCAACA
>NW_027396685.1:0-110086 GCF_047715775.1 Aspergillus undulatus
GAAAAGGTAGGAGGTAAGCGAGGGTGGGTCTTCGTACGAGGTCACATGATGACCGAGTAACAACAACTGAAGAGGTGCCTCGTACGAGGAACCCATAACATTAGTATACTAACTAGGTAAACTACCCTTTATATAGTAAATCTATCTAATTATCTTGGTTACTTAACTAGAACCTGCTCTATTAAATAATTTTAACCCTTATAAATATAACTATATTAAACCTGAATATATTATTAACAAATACTATCCTAATAAAGATAATAGGTAGGAGGTTAACTAGCTTCTTGGTTATTATACTTAGTATTATAGTTAAACCTAAAAACCTGTTCTTGAGTATCTGGTTTACTAGTATAGATACTTAGCTAATAATAGGTTTATATTAGTAATCTAGCTGGATCTGAAGAGTTAATAAAGGAATATAATAAAGTATATCTATTTAACAAGGATAAGAATAATTGAATACTTTCTTATTATTAAGGTTTGATAAGAATATTAATATCTTATTTTTGCCCTATTTATTACACGCATGGCCTGATATTAAGGTGTTATCGCCATCAAGGTACGTTACTAGTGATTACTCATATCTTAGTTAGCAATCCCGCTTCTTCTGTGGGACCGTCCCTTTCGAGATAGAAAAATAACATCTATCTCATGAAATTAAACCATACGTTTAACACTGATAAAGTTAATAAGTATTCAGGCAGACTAGTCTGGGATATCCATGACCTTAATAAATAGGTAATTAAGGATATATATCCTTTACTAATATAGAGTAAAATTATTGCTGCAGTAGCTGGGCATAGCTATATAAGTATATATAATACTACTTCTATATTTTATTAATAGCCCCTATATATATCTATATACTATTTTATATCCATGATAATCTATAAGGGGCAGGAAACCCTACTTATCTACCTGATAGGGTTTATTAATAATATTACTTATATTTAATAAAACATGGATAGATACTTCCACGATTTACACGAGTTTATCCATATATATATTAATAACTTTATAACCTATTCAGCTATGCTAAACAAGTATCTAGAATACCTTAATAGATTTTTTACTAGATACTAAAAGCTTTAAATTACTCTTTTAGCTAGAAAGATATTTCTTGGATTTCTAATTATTAAACTACTAGGGCAAAATATTTTAGCTTTAAGTTTAATTATTACTAGGGATAAGCTAAAAATATTAACTAGCTTAAAGTTCCTGGAGACCCTCTCCAACCTAGGGATATATATAAGTATAATTAATTAGCTATCTAGCTATATACCTTACTATATAATAAAGATTAAGCTACTATATAATAGAAAGATATACCTTTCTAAGTCTATCCCTAATTTTAAAGGAAAAAAGTATGCTAAAAAAAGATATATATCTAGAGTAGAGTTAAAAGCTCTAATAGTAATAGAAATTAAAGTATTTAATATAATATAATTATATTTTAAGAGCTTGACTATATTAATTTATTATTTAGTACTACATGACCTCTATATTAATATTAATACTAGTAAATTAGGTATTAAAATAATAATATTTTATATAAGAGGAGACCTGAAGCTTGACTTTATTATTATTATTCTTTAATTATTATTATAAAACCAGGTTAAACCTATTTTCTTTCTTAGTTAAATAGTAAGTACCGCTAAAATATAGTACTAGCTAATAAAACTCGAGATATTTAGACTAGTCTAGGCTATATAAAAACTCTATTATCTAGTAAAAATATATTATATAAATATTATTATATTTACTAATTATTTAGTAACAGCAGATATTATATATTAATATATATTAACTATATTATTACCCCAGAAGTTAAACCTTAAATTAGTACAAGTATTAATATATTTATAATAGTTTAAGCTTAATATCTTTTACAAGCCAGGGAAAACTAATATTATTCCTAATATATTATCCAGGCTTCTATTATATATTAAATAAGAAGATAACAAGTATTCCCTAGATATCTTATATACTAGTATATTATATATAAACCCCGTGCCTTTATTAATACTAATAGTAGTATATTTAGATAAGTATAAAGCAGAGATTACTAATAATTATAATATAGATCTAAAATAGTATAAAACTAAAGAAATTTTACTAGTAAATAAGACCTTATTATATCTAGTTTAACTTCCCTATTAACTTACTATACAAGGTCCTTATAAAGGTTTAATATTTTTAGTTAAATACTAGTTTAATAGCTCTATAATAGAAGCCTTATACTTACTATACTCTATAGAGAAGGATATAATATAAAAAGTATATAATTATAATAGTTATACAAGAATTACCTGTATTATAGAATACCTATAATCTATTATTTTCTACAGGAAATACTATAAAGTTAAAAAATAAATTAAATATTATAGTAAATACCTTTAACTCTAGCAGACAAGATATAAGCTATATAATATATTATAATTAATCCTTGTCTTTCCTATCCTATTTTATATAATATCTATTAATATTGTAACCGCCTTGCCCAAGACTAAAGAAGGATATAACATAGTAATAATAGTAATATACTTATTTATAAAGAAGAATAGTCTAATCCCGGGAAAAAATAACTTAAATTACTAAGGACTAGGTAACTATAATATTTAAGTACTTTTAGCTTACTAATTAGGGCTTTCCTTAAATTATTATTAATAATAAAAACCTGAAGTTTATATTTAAATTCTAAGGAGAATTATTTAAGCTCTTATATATTAAAACTTACTATATTATAGCCTAGCACGCATAATCTAATAACTAAAATAAAAGAATAAACTAGATAGTTAAAATCTTCCTATAATATATTATAATATCTTTTAAATATATTACTAATTAGGTTAAAGCCCTCCTATATATTTAATCTATTTTAAATATATCTATAAATACTAGCACCAGCTATACTCTATATAAGTTTATATATAGTATATACCTAAAGTCTTTAGTAGATATTAGCCTATCAGGAATAATATTAGTTTAATTTTTTAAATATTAAGCTAATATAATTAAAGTAATTAAACTTGCCTAGATAATAATAAAATACAGGTATAATACAGGATATATTCTAATATCTTTTATAATTAATAAGCAAGTTAGACTATAACTATATAAAGGATATATTATTAAAGCTATACCTAACAAGAAGCTATTAAGTTAGTTTATAAAATTATTTAAAGTTATTAAATAAATTAGGCCTTTTATATACTATCTAGATTTCCTAAGCAAGTAATACTTATATCTTATTATATTAATTATATACTTAAAGAAGTACCCTCAGTAATCTAATCTTTATAGAAAACAGGAAAAATAATCTAATCCTTTAGTTTTTAATTTAATATATTAGGATATAAAGAAATACTACTCTTATAAAATTAAATATTTTATTATAAAATATATAACTAACTCTGGCCCTAAATACCTTGTAAAATAGCTTGGCTATAGTCCTAGATATAATATATAGTACTATTATATATTTTTTAATAATATAGTAGAACTAGTTATAAAATATAAAGTTAACTATAAAGTTAGAGAAGAAGATAAACTATAGATATCCCTGCTATATAAATTATAGCTTTATTAGTCTAGTAAAGCTATATAGATTAAAGAAAATACTAATAATATCCATGATATTTAACCTAAACTATAACATAGTTGCCTACCTAAGAATAAATATAAAGTTAGAACTTGCAAACATAGCTAATATAAAAAGATAACAGGAATATAATAATTAATTATTACTTAATTTCTTGATTAATAAATAGTTTATTCTAGGCACGGTGCCTAGAATTATACGCTATCTATAGTCTTCCTTTTATTACTTATATAGCTTTTAACTTTCTTTATTTTTAATTACTATTTATTATAGCTGCCTTATCAGGTATTGCTTACCTGATTTATTACCTTGTTTAATTAGGGGGACTATCAAGTAGTATATATACTTTGGTATATCGGTCATCCCTGATAACTTAGCTCTTAGTCAGCATAGGTAGTTAGCTCCCGCCGCCGGCGGTCTCTGAATAGCATCAACTTATCCACTTCCATACTTCACTATAGGCCTGTCGGGTCCCAATTCGCTACACAGTCTCATTACAAATCAATAATACGCTGGAATGTTCTACTAACAAATAATTGCCACCGAGGCAAATATAAAAAAGGCTAATATTCATGTATTTAGTCTGCTTCTCTTAGTTCTTCTAGGATCCTACATTCATTTTATCAAAGTCTACTTTTACTGGTACTAAACCCTTTCCTATATATATCTGATGCTACGACACTATTCCTATTAAGGAATAGTTAATTCAGATATATATATCTGGCTAAATAACTGGAGTATCCACAGCCGAGCAAGATCAAGCTAGTAGGCCATGATCAGAGAACCCAGGATCAATAGCTTGCAAGTGTACTATAGTAGCTGTGAACCACAGCTTCGCCGAAATAGGCTTGCAGGATGATAGAAGTGGTTAAACAATATCAAGCAGTACCTGGATGTCCCAGGGACATGCTACCAATTGTTGCACGCTGGCAATCTGTTTCATTGAAGTTGGGAGTTATTGAACTAAACTAGCTAAGTCGAACCCGTAGAACGGGTAGAGGGACTCTTAGCCGATATAAGGAGCCAAGGGAGAAGAGTGATGATGATACTCGGATCCGCGATCCGGGAGCTATCTAAGGCTAATGTGTCATCTGACCTTGTCATGTGACAGCCGACTAATAATGGGTAATACAATGCCGTAGAACGGCGAACGTGCAATATTACTAACTTTATTCCTATTTTAATAAGGAATCTCTTGATATACTTATCTCTCTATAATAGAGGCCCATGCTGGTTCTTACACATTCTAGCTACCATAGTATTAAATATAAGATCCAATTTTTTTTTAGGGGGTTGTTGAGTTACCTCTCCCCTTTGTCATACCAAGTTATGTTACCTTTCTGTCTAAGAATCTTGGCCAGGAACCAACACATTCTGTAAAGTGCAATCACCAGGAGCGGGTATGCAGGATCACAGGTAGGAGCAGTAGTGTGGCGTGGACTAGCTCCAGCCTGCACTTGAATCTACCACCTACCTCAAGTTGTGGTCAACACACCTATAGTCTGACCTGTGTCTCTCCAGACCTGCCAACAGCGTGCCGGCAATTGTTTACCGGAGACTACCTGCCTAACAGAAGCCTCCTGCACCGCCCCGCTATTCAGTGTATTTGATCTCACCATAGAAATCAATCCACACCACTCGAAGTATGTATTCACCACACGGTATCCAAATAATTTTGTACCTGGGCAATGCTTATAACCAGGAAAGCTTCTTTGTTCGTACAAACATAGCTGCCAAATCGAGGCGAACATGGGCCTGCATTGCTTTCAATGACTCCTACTGACAATCTTGTACAATAAGCCGCATCGAAGGACATGTCCCAGCCCACCGATGAACCCAAAAGACCACGCAGGTTTCTACCTGAACCGATCGAGACATCCGCACGCAGCTCCAAACAACATCAGGTCAACGAGCCTGCGAAACAACATTTGCATCAAGCGCACGCTGGCCCCTGCCTATCGGGGCTCGATCTCAGTTCGTCCTTAGAAGAACCCATTGGCTTTAGTCACTCCTTTCAATCATGCGAAATTGGCCAACAACCAGGCCTTAAGAGAGAGAATAATGCGCCCAAGCACACGTACACCGACTCACCTGCCCGAGACATGGGGGGAATACAGCATCGCAACACGCGAAGATTTACTCCTCAGCTAATGGAGACTGCCAGGCACTCGTTCCGCCCGAAAGAAGAAGAGCCAGTCAACCAGGACAGCATGGCACGACACCAAAGGCAAAGGTTGACCAGTGCTGATAATACTTCTGGTCCAATAGACATGGATCCTAAAGTGACACAGGAATCCCGATTTTCATATTCTAGCCTTCTCCGGCGCCAGGAAACACGAAGGCACTCCTTTCGTGTGCCTGATTTGCCTGCAATCCCGTCCAGTGGAAGCGAAGATTCGAACGAACCAAACCACACCCAATTGCCTGCCTCACTATCTGCCACAGGCCAGGGAAGACGCCCGACTTCGAATGACAGAAACTTATTGGATGGCCAGGACCAGACATTGCTAGAGTATATACTTCCTTTCCCACTTCATCCATCAGAGAACCAATTGAGAGAACGAGCTTTGGAAGCCTTTCCCAATGAGCAGGTCTACCAGCCTGTAGATCATTTTGCCATCGACAGGGAGGAGGAGTATCCGGACGATGAAAGCTCTGGTGTGCGAGGGTCAAGACCGGGGCTGGGAATAAATAGACGTGCATCGTCTGCAGACCTTCCTTCAGAACTGGAATACCTACGCCGACACAAGGAGGAGGCTGGTATGAACAGGCGCCACTATCTCACCACGAAAGGAGGGCGTGTCTCACATGTGGCTCGCCGAACATCTAAGACCGTCGAAAATGCCGCGGTTTGTGATGAAGTGTGGGATACAAACCGTCGTTTTACGCAGTTAAAGCAGGCCGTTAGCCCGCCGATGCTAGGTGGTGATCTTGCATTTCCACAGAGTCTGACTCCGCAAAGTACAATCTGTGAAAGCACCCGTGCAGCCGATTCCAACCAGAATGAATATGTGCTCTCATCGCTCACTGGCCTTTGGAGTGGCAGCCCCCGCTCCTCTGCTCACGACGAGCGGGGTGGTCTCTGGAAAGGGACCTGTAAGTCGGACAGGCGCAGCACATACCGCTCCGAGGCTTTATTACCGGGCTTGATTACCCCGAGACATAATGTTGAAGAGGACGCTTGTTCAAATTCAGATGAATCTTTAGAAACGCGAGCCCCACGCCCGCAAAACTCGCGTTTCCCGATTTTAAGCTCTAGAGGAGAATCCGCGCATGGTGGGTACACTGACCAGGAATTCGGTGACGGTTTTGTCACCCAGATTTACGATTATTTATCGTTAGGATACCCTAGCATTGCTCGTTACTACGACTACGAACTTAGTAAGGTGTCTGGTTTACCAGTCGCCGCGCTTAGGGCGGATGACCTGAATATGGATGCGAAAGGGCACGTTGGCGTGCATATCAGTACAAGCAGGGGCGCAACGAACAATGTTTGCATGAGGTGGACTGCCTTGCGGTTGTATATTCAAGAATGGGTGCGCCAGCAACCCCGAATGCTTGAAGTTGATCGCTACCATGACGGATGGGGTGTACGCGAACGCAAGGGCAGTTGGGCCTTTTGATATAATTAACTGAAGATATATAGGATAGGCTGCTCGATAATTGTGGTTTCATCCCAAGCATTGCAAGATTGACTGATTCATAGAAGGAATCCGATAGAAGGGCGGTGCTACTTACTACCACCAAACAAATAGACATACTGTTGGCACATAATTTTATACCGGTCTTGAGACAATTGCGTATAGCCCCTAGAATGCCCTGGCATTTAACACAGCGTCATTTGGATGGTCCTTTCTGACTGACGACTTATCAGCCAGTTGCTATAACTCTAGTTTATGCCCACATATTGTTATTTTCTTGCAGACTTTGACTACTACTTCATTCCTCTCTTCTTTGATCATGATGAACGACCACCCGTCCCCCAGCATTACCGCGTTGGGCTCTTTCATGTACAATGCCGGGAAATATTTTCTGCTCTAGTAGTCCCTCTGTTCCAGCAGTGACTCCCTGATTGGGATCATTGTCACATTCTACGACGCTCGAACCGCCCGAAGCAAGGTGGGATTGCGGCGGATTCAGATCTTTGGTGATGCTGTGACCTTCCTGATCAGAAACCAGGCGCGGAACTGAGGGGCTATCAGGTGTATCGGTGTGGGAGTACATTGAGGACCCCATTGATGAACTTGATTGCCCGCGCAGAGCTATCGTGCGAGTGAGAATCATTGAACGATATACGGCAACCGCATGTACTTACATTCGAAGGTAGATAACGGTTTTTGCACATTTGGAGACGACGGTTCATAGCTACTCACAGATGAGTTTCCATCTGCAGCAGCCTGCGCAGAATACCGCTCGATCCTAGGACATCATTAGTCGATCAAATTTTTTTTATTTTTTATTTTTTTTTATTCTGGAGTAAATGCCCATCTCCGTCCGTATTGGGAAAGACAATTGGGAAGGGGCGTGGGTCAACTCACAAAGCCAGCTCCCCTATAAGTGTTTCATGCCGGAAGGCTTCGCGAATATCGGGGACGTTGCTCTTCGAAACGTTGTTGCCCGCAACTCCTGGTAGAGAGCAGTTCGAACCAAGCCACCTCTCTTTCAGAGGAAGTTCAAATCCGCACTGCTCAACAGAATGCTTGGCTAACTCGCACATGTCCACGGCGCTGAACTTGTAGATTTGAGCTGCCACCGAGTATTCCTCAATCAAGGGTTCTTTTGTGAACGCAAACTGCAGCGGATCGTCCGTGGACAATGAGACATTCAATCCCCTTTTAAAGAAATGGGCACACGGGTTCTTATCATAAGTAAGAAATAGGGCGTTGTTGCTGAGTGGGGACATCGCTATGCCAATCTGGTCAAGGTAAAACAAGTACTGCAGCAATGGGACCTTCCGAAGTAGGATTCCGTGGCTGATACTGTGGCAGCAGAGGAAACCGACTGCAAGATGGTCGGGGTCGCCGGCCTCGCCACAGTGTGGTCTCAGGACAAACGTGTTAAAGCCACGCCGCTGTCGCCAGAAGTTGAGGGAAGCCATGTTAGCGAACATGAAATAGATCCAGTAAGTGTAGGGTGGATTTTGTTTAGTATTCCACTCTCTAGGAATCGGGTATTTTCTGTACAAACGGCGCTCTGCCTTGCTCTCGTCGTCGACGCTATCAAAGCCAACCACGCGTTGCAGAAAGATGTGCAATTTAGGATGACTGCTCGGATTTTGGGTTACTTCAAATAGCGGTTGAAACACGTTAGTGATCACTTGCTCGAAATTCTCCATCATACCACTTGATTTGTAGACATCATATAGTCGAGGTACCTGGATAAGCCAACGAACGTTCGGCGAGAACAATTTGTTGTCCACCACCCAAGCTGCAAGCTTGTCCCATTCCTGGATCGATCTCCCGTATATAGAGATGCGCCATTCGACCATCTGATATTTGCTTGATTCCAGATCAGAGATTACTTCTTTTGTTATCTCTGCCAAATACCGCCCTTTAATGTAATTGTCGGTTTTTAGAAAAATCTCTCGTAGCCGAGACTCCCCGACTGGATTGTATTTGAGATTGAACTTGTCAAACCGGTGGAAGGAATCCGTGTGTGCCTATTGCTGATTAGTGACAACTGCTAGCATAGTGTAAACATACGCGGATAACATACATGCATGTCGAGAGTATCAATGCTCAGATCATAGGCTGTAAGGTTGATGCTCTCGAAAACCTCTTTCAATGTCAAGTGCTTGCCGTCTCGGAAAAGAACGACTTCATCTGGAGACTTCTTCATTTTGCTTTTGATAAAACGTAGGAGGTGCTTTTGATTCATACATGCCGAGTGATGGACGTGAGTGTCGACTTTCCGGACATTGTAGAAGTCCCTATGAGGCACCTTTTTGCTATCCGCAATCTCCTGATACTCATTCAACAGCGTATAGAGTTGAAATTTCCCTTCTAGGTATGAAAGACGTTTGAAGGAGAAGCTCTTTGCCGGTCCATCTGTTGAAACATCGATTACCGCATCGAGGTCCATATAGAAGTCTCTCAAAGACGGAATGATGACCGCAGGCTTCCTCGACGCAGCAGCATTATCACTTTCGTAGACCTGGTAGACACTATTTTCATCTAACTTGAATACCCAGTCAGACTTTCCTGGAAGTGGCATGCACTCAGCTAGGTAAAAGTCTTCACCAATATTTTCACCCATCTTTCTTCTTCGCTCTTCCGGGACAGAATTTTCCTTGGTCCTGGTTGTTTCTTTGTCCTCCCCCCAAGCTGGTTCTGGTGGCGGCGGATATATCGTCCACCCGGGCTGATTGTTTGGATTATCTTTCAGCGTCTGTTGGGATAGCCGAATATACTTAGATCGCAAATCCAACAAGCCCCGAATCTTGCGGCAAATGACATTCAATTCTGACGTAACCGTGTCGCTATTAGAAGTTAGGTTCAGAATGCCACGGGAGGATCCCAGAGGATCACTAGCATACTGGTGATCGTCGGTCAACGAAGACTGGGCATGTTCATCAGACGTTGGAAAATGTATTGGATTGATGCTGACAGATTGTTGATTAGTGGTCGGACTGCTGGAGTGATTTTGATAGAAGAGTTTTGCTTCTGTGTGGCTCATGGACTTTTCGAAAGCATAGTCATATGTTGGTGTTTTCAATTGCCTGTCCCTAGGAAGGACATCTCTCGGCTCTCCGACGGAGCCCTGCTCGATTGGCTGGCTTTCCATGAGCAGATATTTATCCAGCTTGACGGAAGTTGCGTTTGTTTACAGAAGCAATATCGCTGAGCTTGCGCCTGAGTGGGAATCTTTCTCTCGTTGGGAGGTGTGGGCTATGATCTCGACCTAATAGGCCAAAATAGTATCGAAGCCATTAAGGGGAAACGACGAGAGAAAAAAGCGACTCTTGATTAGTGCTGGCGATAAACACAGCAAACTAATGTGGGCTCATTAGCTTTGAGGAAGACTTTGCCTTGCGGTAGGAGCAAACAAACTTTCTCACAATACAACCGTGTCTGTCACCGGCTTCTATGAAAGAATTTCGCTCGTGAAAAGTTCGAGACATGCGAATCGAGTAGATAGTAGAATGCTTATACGTAGACTTTCTTTCAGGTGCGGCACAGGTTTCCCCGAATTCCGGTACGCTTGCCCTTAGTGTGACTGACGTACGTGCGAGATCCGTTTCCCCTAGGTCGGGGAGGAACAACGGCTCTTGCAACGCCCTATCAGTAACAGAGTACAACGGCCACTAGGCAGCAGCCCAGCTATTTCACCAGCTTAAAGTCTCATAAGAAGTCGGTTTTCCTTCAACCTCAACCCAGATTTGGTAATATTCCCAGCCCGTCATTGCCCTCATTAACGGTCTCGAAGGTGGGGGACCTGGAACTACTCCAGCATCGTTTTAAACCGAGCCTGCTCTACTACATATCTTGGAGCCCATGACGACTGACACCTTTTCACTCATACAGTTTACAAAATCAATATCAATCTCACTCAACGTCTTCTTGGTTGCATTTTCCAACCTGGCTTCTGAACATGGCCTCTCTTAACCTCTCCGCCAATGGCCCCTCGATATCAAAGAGCTACCAGTCGGTCGTCGACTCTTCGATTTCGGAGCTCGCAAAGAGCTCCTCGACATTCGCAAAATGGGCCTTATTCTCTGTTTCCACGCCTTTGATGAGCGCCTTCCAACAAGACGCTGGCAATAAAGAAAGTGTCCTCAAGGTTCAGGATACTGGAGGTATGGACTTCCACTGATGATTAACATCGACATGATCTGATTCGCATCTGCAGAGGGGGAACTAGCAGACCTTCTAGATGAATTCTCGGAGGGTAAAATCCAATTCTCTTTTGTCAAGGTCTTGGATGCCAATACGGGGTTGCCTAAAAATGTTCTCATTGCGTGGTGTGGCGAAGGTGTACCTGAGCGGACGAAAGGGTACTTCACTAGCCACCTGTCGACAGTTTCAAAAGTCTTGCATGTCAGTTGCCCAGCGTATCCTATCTGGGGGAAAGTGTCGTTTCGTGGGCTTTGCTGACATTGAGTTTGCAGGGCTACCACGTTCAGGTGACGGCTCGCTCAGACACAGACTTAACCGTAGAGGGTATCATCCAGAAAGTCAGCGATGCTTCGGGTGCTAAATACACCCCGGGGCCTGAACGATCGACAAGTTCTATTTCGAAACCCCCTGTATCCAACAAGCCGGCCTTTACCCCTCTTCGGACTGGAGGAGTCAGTGCAGCCACAGCTGGCGTCGTTCCACTACCGATAAGAGCTCAGCCGAACAATGATGACGGATGGGGCCCCGATGCGCCACCGGTTACTCGTACAAATCTAGAAAAAGTTCAGCCAGCTTATCAACCTACCCGCGTGAACATGCAAGAACTCAGGTCAGGAAAGCAGCCTGATCCAACCATTGACAGCGGTGACGCGACTCATCAGCAAAATGATATTGTTAAAGGTGGATATCAGCCTATTGGAAAAGTGGATATTGCCGCCATCAGAAGACAAGCACGTGAAGATGGTAACTTAAAGGACGATCGACCGGAGCCTGTAAAAGGTGCCTATGAACCAGTGGGGAAAGTCGACATTGCTGCGATTCGCGCAAGGGCGCAGCCAACAGGCGAGGCTACTACCACTGCCAGCGGAAGCACGTCCCCCAGCGCATTTGACGGGCCTCCTACTGCGGCTCCCGATCTTGGTTTCAACCAATCAAGCCGTCTGACATCATTGCCCAAACCTAAAGTCTCGAACAAATTTGGTGGAAGTTCGACATTCACAGGCACGAAGCCTCCCCTTCCTGGTGGTGGTGCGTCAGGTGCAACGCCGACTCCTGTGGGAAGTGCTAGTCGCACCTTCGCCAACCAAGGAGGCAAGACACCCGCACAGCTATGGGCGGAAAGGAAAGCCAAAGAGCGCGAACAGGAACCCGCTGCTGCCACAGCGGCATGCAACACCGGTGCACCCACTATTCAAACCCACACCAGTGGCGGGGGCGAATGGAAGAGCTCTTACAGTGGGAAGACTTGGGCTCCTGTCCAGACTACGCACACCGGCAAAGTGGCCGAAAGCAGTCGCAATGAGGCCACAGGATCCGATTCAGCTGACATGGCAACGCCAGAACCCACTACCCCACAGAAAAGCGTTAGTAGTATTCGAGATCAACTCACGCAAGGGCCACCAAAGGAGGCTCCTCGTTCTGTTCAAACGGCAGAGTCAGATTCCGAGGCCGAAGTTGGAGGAGGCGATACAGAACTCGCAGCTTCTAGTGAGCCACAAGCTTCACAACCCCTCACGTCCCAGCCCCAGTTACCCCCGTCGCCAACAACCGATCTCTCTGGGGAAGAGAGCTCGCCAATTCGAGTCGCTGTGCCGGTCGCGAGAGGGGCTACGGATGATCACGAGCAACCGATTCCAGCCCCCGTTGACGCACCCACCGAAAGTTTACAACAAGGACTTCCGCATGACAAGGACGAGACCGATAATGCGAGAGATACAAGTTTGACAACAACGCAGGCTACGTCTGCGGGCACTGTCGACAGTGGTGAAATTCGAGCTGTTGTACAATACGATTACGAGAAGGCAGAGGATAACGAGGTAGACCTGAAAGAAGGGGAATATGTGACCGAGATCGACATGGTAGACAAAGATTGGTGGCTGGGTCTGAACGCACGAGGGGAAAGGGGTCTCTTCCCGAGTAACTATGTTGAGGTCATTGGCGAGGATCATGGAAGCCGCGCCGAATATGAAATGCAACCTACAGCGGACAGTCACGAGCCCAATACCGTTGCGGTTCCCACACAAACCCCGCGCACTCAGGAAAAGTTTAATGCGAAGGCTCTATATGATTATGAGGCAGCCGAAGACAATGAGCTCAGTTTTCCTGAAGGGGCTGAGATTACAAGCATTGTAAGTTCGAATAACCCTCGTCCGACTCTCCTTTACGACGACCTCTTTATCGGTTCTTGTTTTGAAGTTTGCCTGGTTGCTGATTGGATATTTCCTCTCTCTAGGAATTCCCCGACGATGACTGGTGGCTCGGTGAATATCGTGGCAAAACAGGGCTTTTCCCGGCAAACTATGTTCAGCTCGATGATTAGAGAACATCATCGACTTCAAGCTCCTTCTTCCTGTACAGGCCCCTGCAGACAAGCAGTGCCATGGAGTGAACTGATGTTTATTAGCACGTAGCTTATGTTTGCCTCTCTCCTATTTACACACCACTATATAAGCAGTCAACCTTTCATGTCTTCACAGTTCATAAGCCCTCGCGTAGATATTGGCGCAGGATGATGTCGGTCTGGTATTGAGACGAGCGCTTTAGTGGGCATCGATATGGTTAGGTAAATTGAACAGAGAAATAAGTCGTTCTTAACGTCTTAAAAATGGGCAAGAACGGGAAAATGCCGTACCTGTTCCCAATGGGTCAAACCTACAAAAGCAACTAGTCTAGACATTGATAGCAGACTAGCTCCCTGGGCTAAGTTGATGGGACCTCGAAAGTATCTATCTACAGGGTATCTACCTGGCGAACCTCAGATTAAGTGAAAACCATGTCGGTACCTGAACGGCCGTGCCGTCTTCCAATGCACCGACGGAAGCTTTAGAGCCCAGTGTCACCTGACTATTTTGAGCATAGGTTATATAATATAATCACGTGGCCACTGTCAAGTTAGACGGCAGTATCTACACGAGTAACATCAGAATCCAACTCCTGTTGAGGGATGAACTCCTAGATCATTCCTCCAACTTCATGTCCAAAACGTTGTGATACAACGTGATCCAGCCACTTGCGCGAATTCCGCTACACTGTAGTGTTGCGACCCTGCCTAAATACTGTCCGCCTCGATTTCGATTCGCCGGGCGCCCAAGTACTTAAACTCATTACTCCAGGTCGAGGACAATGGCCGCTTTGGGGGAAGACTTATTGGTGACCGTTAATAAGTTGCAGGATTTGGTCTTCAATACAATTGGGAATGACTCGCTCGATTTACCACAAATTGTAAGTGGTCCTACCTCAATCAGTTCGCAATGAAGATTTTCTTGTTGATCTTCTTTCCAGGTTGTGGTTGGCTCTCAATCTTCGGGGAAGTCGTCTGTGCTGGAGAACATAGTTGGAAGGGATTTTCTTCCAAGGGGAAGTGGGATTGTGACTAGGAGACCTTTGATCTTGCAACTCATAAACATTCCTAGTGAACGGCACGACAAACCAGAAGGCGATGAGGTTCATGTTCCGCATACGGCTGCTAGTATTGCAGGTCAGAATGAGTGGGCAGAGTTTCATCATCACCCCGGTCGCAAGTTTGACGACTTCGCCCTTGTGAAGCAGGAGATCGAGGCCGAGACAGCGAGGATAGCCGGGAATAACAAGGGTATAAATCGTCAGCCAATTAACCTCAAGATATTCTCACCTCATGTGCTCAACCTTACTATGGTTGATCTCCCGGGATTGACCAAAGTTCCAATTGGAGATCAGCCGTCGGATATCGAGAAGCAAACCCGGGCTCTGATCCTTGAATACATCGCCAAGCCAAATAGTATAATCCTCGCCGTCTCGCCCGCAAATGTTGATCTAGTCAACTCTGAGTCTCTGAAGCTTGCTCGTCAGGTAGATCCTATGGGTCGAAGGACAATTGGTGTTCTGACAAAGTTGGATCTGATGGACCACGGGACCAATGCCATGGATATCTTATCTGGCCGCGTCTATCCGTTAAAGCTTGGCTTTATCGGTGTCGTCAACAGGTCTCAACAAGATATACAATCTGGAAAATCTCTTTCGGACGCTCTTCAAGCTGAGCTGGACTTTTTTCGACATCACCCAGCGTATCGAAATATGGCCAATCGATGCGGCACGCAATTTCTTGCAAAAACCCTGAATTCGACGCTGATGTCTCACATAAGGGATCGTCTCCCTGACATCAAGGCCCGCCTTAATACGCTAATGGGTCAAACGCAGCAAGAGCTCGCTAGCTATGGCAATAAGCAATTCAGCGGAAAAGAGCATCGCGGGTCTCTTATATTACAACTGATGACAAGATTTGCATCCTCTTTTATATCTTCAATCGACGGAACTTCATCTGAAATATCCACAAAAGAGCTATGCGGCGGTGCTAGGATATACTACATATTTAACTCCGTTTTCGGCAACTCGCTTGATACCATTGATCCGACCCAGAACCTTTCAGTTTCGGATATCCGGACGGCTATTAGAAACTCGACCGGGCCGCGCCCAAGCCTTTTTGTTCCCGAGCTTGCTTTTGATCTGCTTGTGAAACCTCAGATTAAGCTGCTCGAACCTCCTAGCCAGAGGTGTGTCGAGCTTGTTTATGAGGAGCTGATTAAAATATGCCATACGTGTGGCTCGCAAGAGCTCTTGCGCTTCCCTCGGCTTCAAGCAAAGCTTATTGAAGTTGTGTCAGACCTTCTCCGCGAGCGACTTGGTCCGTGTTCTTCCTATGTGGAATCCTTGATCTCCATTCAAAGAGCTTATATCAACACCAATCACCCGAATTTCCTCGGTGCAGCCGCTGCAATGTCGTCCATCATTCAAAATAAGCAGGATCAGGAGAGGAAAGCTGCACTCTCCGAGGATCGACGCAAACGAGAGAAGAGACGGCTCAGGGAACTTGGAGGCCCGAACGGAAATACATCCGTCAATCCCGAAGAAGAAGAGGAACAACCAGAGGCCAAGCATGTGCCTATTAGAGCTCAATCCAGCAAAGGGTCTAGAAGCATGTCTCCTCATGTGGGCAAAGGCCAGGAGACTGGAATAGCGGCGACTTTGAACGGCACACATGCAGGTTCGCAGCTGGCTTTTGGGGGCGCAAACACTACACGGGATTCCTTTCTCAATTACTTCTTTGGCAAAGATGGTACCCAGGCCCAATCTTCTACTTCCGCTGCTTCAGGTCAGAGCCAAAATAGGCACTCTGTCCACGAGGTTAGCACTAGCCCCAATCTCCGACGGGCAGAGATGCTTTCACCGGCGCAGATACCAGAGGACTATCCCGCGGTGCCTGAGTACAACGAAACGCATTCCTTTGTAAGTACTAGACTCCACCCAGCCCAACAACTACTCGCCCACTCTCTATCTCCGAGCCCTGTAGTAACACGCTGCGATTATTATCAGTTGAAGGATGAATCCGAGCCAGCCATATCCGATCGCGAAATGATGGAGACTGAGTTAATCCGTCGGCTGATATCCTCATATTTTACCATCGTGAGGGAAACAATTGCGGACCAGGTCCCCAAGGCCATTATGCATCTTCTTGTCAACCACAGTAAAGACGTCGTGCAGAACCGGCTTGTCAGCGAACTCTACAAGGAAGAGTACTTTGCTGAGCTACTCTACGAGGATGATGGCATCAAAGCTGAGAGGGAAAAGTGCGAGAGATTGTTAGAAACATACAAGGCAGCGGCAAAGATAGTAGGTGAAGTCTTGTAAGCTTACTCTTCTTTCCAACTCTGGTTTTCTTTTTTCGTGTGGTCTCTGTATAGAATTGCGGGCGGTCAAAGCCCCTCAACCTGTATAATAGCTTTATCATTGCTTGCAGATGATGCTCGTGAGTTGAAACAAACAATGGCAATCTATGTTCAGCGCGTATAAGTGTGTGGCCCAGATTCCATCTATATCTTAACACAGAGAGAACGACAAAACACATGAGGCCAGACAAAAGCCAGCGCCTAAAAGCAGGCCTTGTTTATGTCTAGCGCGTTCAATCTCTTTTGTCGGTTGTCCTTTTGAGGCGTGCGCCTTCAAAGCCGTACATAGCTCCGCCCGCAAACACAAGTGTAGCGCCCAGGAGCACACCCGGTGAAAGAGCATTCCCAAAAATTCGTATTGACAGCAGAAGCGAAATGAGTTTCCGAATGTTCAAGACTATTGTCACCGTCAAAGATGACGATTTCGCAGAGAGAAGGTGAACGCCCCGAATGCACCAATATTGCGTCAAAGCATTCAATAAAAGAAAGAAGACCTTGACTGGGATATCGATCAAGATAGACTGAAAAGTCAGGTTGTTGTGGCAAGACACCAGCAGCTGGAAGAGGGCTCTAACTGGAGCGCTTGAATATACCGCACAAAAACTCCCTTCGCTGGCCGTGTTGCCGCAGGTGAGCGACGTGCCCTTATTCGAACCTACCTTAGCCATTATATGAGAGAACAACGAAGGCGACGATCTCAGTACCCGCCATTGACTCAGTAGCTGTGGAAAGGTTGGGAGAAAGAGGGGTAAAGAAAGCATATGAGAGTAGAAAAGAGCCTCCTTCCAATGGCTCCGTCCATAGGTTTCATATAGCCGATCTGCGTAGATTCCCTGGAATGCAGAGAGAAGCATTGCTAATGCAAGAATAGCAAATCCAACAAGAGTGTTGAATATACTGGAGCTATCGTCAACCCCTACTTGGATTGACTGTCCCTTCTCTTGCGCATCTGCCAATGCAGAAATGACAACGCCGAAAGTGAGTAACGCAACGGCGATGATCTGCCCTCTGGAATATCTTTTACCAGCGTAAAGATAACCAACAGCAATTGAAGCGACTGGACCGCCAGATCTCAGAATAATATGGAGGGGAACCGAGATCCGGTACGCAAATGCCCAATTGTTCAAGAGATTGACAGTGACGAAGAACCCCGTGTAGATAAGCCATGACCGCAATGGTATGGAACGACGCTTAAGAAAAAGAGATCGAAAGCCTGCTGCGAGAGAAAAGAAGTTCGGTGACACGAAAAGCGCAGTCAAGATAAACTGGGCAAATGTTATTAACGGTCCTTGAAGGAGAAGCAGGAAGTCAGAGCTGAACATGTGCAAGTAGAAATGCGGAATGATATACCTGAGCTCGGTTGATCCCTGCAACCAGTGAGTAAGAGTGAACATCTTGATAGAGTACTTGGACTTACTTGATGATTGCTTCAAGCGCAAATACCTTGGTTCGAGAATTAGTGACATAGCTCGCAAAGTATCATCTATACACCTACATTCGCACAGCAACCTCCAAAGATCAAAAAGATCATCAGGCAGATACTCGTCCAGTGCGAGATTAAGGCCTGAATTGTCGTAGCTGCAATACCTGCCATGTTGTGGAAAGGGATATTCGTAGACACCTTTCGCCCGTTCACGCTTGCCATGGTGCCTCCAGCTTTCGGTGATGGTATGACCGGCTGGGTGTCGGGACGACTGGACCGAGATTTCAGGTAACGGCCATCTGCTAAATGAGTGCAATTTCGTCCAGAAGCATCTCGTGAGGGTGATTCTGTGGTTGCGGTCATCTCAATTGGCGGCCGAGGCTGGTAGGTTAAGAACTTAGTTGTTTATCTTGGCCTAGACTACTAAATAGGTCCCGTCGGGCCCGAATCCAGGCTGATTAGTCAAAGGCCTTTTTCCCTCCGCACGCACGGGGCTATCGTCGTTTCCTGTCTGAAGCAATGTTGGAACCAAAAGAAGTCTGCAACAGCATAAACGTGTGTCTATTATTTACAAAGCAGAAATAAATCATTGATCATCTACAATGTCGTCGTCACTGAGGATGAGTCGCTCATCTTCTACTTGTTGGCCTAGATGTTGAGGCAGTTTGACCCCCCCAATTCTGTTTTCGACCTTGGACTCTCGGAGATCGGAATCACCATGTCCCTGGGCAGGCAAATCGTATTCGTGGTCTTCTTCCAGTTGTGAGCCGTAGTCCGATCTTTGAGCTCCAAGAACAGTAATTGCATCGAGCCTCATTGGTCCTGCATTCTCGCCGAGGATCATTGTCATGTAGGGTAACTGATGCAGAATTAGATCGCTGCGCGACGTCAGAGTTGCAATCGACGATGAACTGTCAGTGATATTGCTTCCTTCATGGATAGGCCTGCGGATACGCTGATCGCAGTCTGATACCGAAACTGCAAGTGGGCGCGCGTCTGAGCCAAGCAGGGCGTTCCTCCACGAACCGATGAGACCTTGGATTTCTTCGTAGTGTCGAACTAGTCGAATGACCGGGGGAAAGGACAACTTGTGGGAGTCCTTCGAGCGTTTCGCATTATTTATACCTGGAATTTGTCTTTTCACAGGACAAGGAAGAGCAAACAGTAATCCGCGTGCAGCAACCTGATAGCTTATCTCTTCTTGCCGCAGTAAGTCAATGCTAGCCCCGGACTTGAGTATTCCAATTCCAAGACCAGCCTGAAGACTGCTAGCATGGCCTCTTTGCTCACAACAAATCATGTCGCTGTCCGACAAGAATCTTGCACATCCATCCAGACATTCTGTGAATGTTGGACCATTGCAAGACGCAACGTAATTTTCTTGTAGTGCACTGATGAACGACTGGATGTCAGTCCCAGCCTCGTCTGATAGACTATTAACATGTACCAGAGATATCCCGGGTTGATCAAAGAGAGAAGTCGGCTGTTGAGACGCAGTCTCAGAGCTATGGTCTCGTTTATTGTAAACGATTTTGCCGACAGCATGAAAGAGACCTAGAGTGGCCGACCTAGGTACTAATTCCCCGGGCGTCTCACTCCTGATGGGCGGCACGTTTTTGTGACCTCGAGTTATGCGCTTAGATTTGACTGTGGGCTTGCTACTCCAGGAGCATTTATTGCCGCTACCTTGAGAAAGAAACTCTAAAGAGGCGACCGCATTTCGAATGTCCCCCCCTTCGGATATGTTCGCGATGGTGGACTGTGCTAGAGCTTGGCTGCCAGACATCTGGAGAGCGCTTTTCTTCAGAACCAAATTTAGAGCCTTTAACATGAAAGTGGGTGCAACTCTATTGAATTCGATGATACTCGTACTCAAATGGTTGTAGATTTCGCGACCAAGTAGTCGTTGAGCTGACAAATTGTCAAACGAAGTGTCCGAGCCTGAGAATGTTTCGGTCACGATCATAATGATAGGAGGCCTCTTGACATCAGTTCCGAGATCAGTTCGGGCAGATGAAGTGTCCATAGAGATATATCGCAAGATAGACAGTCGAAATGCAGCCAAAGCTGAGGCGACTCGACCCGAAAATGTTGGAAACTCTTCAATGAGAATGACTCGCCGCTGAGAAGTATCGGTTTGGTTCACCGAAAATATCTGTGTATTATCGCGGCCGTCCAGGTCAAGAACGCCGAATTTATGACCGCGACTCAAAAACTCATCGAATTGAGCCCCAAGGGAGATGTAGTCTTTCGAAGCGTACTCAGCGGCTGAAGGTGTTTTCCATTCCAGAACGCTGAAATTTAATTTGTCCGACAGCAACGAAATCGTAGCAGTTTTTCCACATCCCGCTGGTCCTTTGAGAACGAGTAGTTTCTGTCTGGGTCAGTAAGATCGCAAAAATAAGCCACCACTTGCTTGCACGGAAGCAGTAAAAGAACATGATCTGGACGTACTCTTCGAGGTTTCCCCGCTAGCGCATCATTCAACCAATGCTCTACATCGCGAACCTTCTTTTTGTGCACTGCCAACTCTTCAGGGGTGCGAGGAGCGTACCTTTGCGCCCAAGGCAACTCCCTTTCTGCCGATTGAGTTGAGTTTGAGACTTCAGGCTTTGAGGAAGACTTCGAATGCAAGAGGAAACGTTTGGTGTTGTTCCCGGATTGTCGTTGAACATTGGCGGGTTTCTCGGAAGCGGGACTTCGGGATCTATCCTGGGCAGTAGGCACTGCTTTCATGCCATCCAATTGTGAAAGTCTGTCGTCCGTAAAGTGTTGAGTAAACAGCTCATCATATGAATCATAGTCATCCTCGATCGAGTCTTCGCTATCATCCATATCGGTCCGCCCTGCGCTACCTGACATCGCCACATTGGAGGGCCATTGCCGGTTGGAATCATTAAATTCGATGTTCTGGGGCGACCGCTGCAGTGATGTATCTTTTGCTTGCCGGCCCTTGTGATCGGGTTTCATGAGAGGGCGAGAGATGGTAGGTATATCTCGGAAGTTGGGAGACGTGATTGCGCGGTTTCCATTCGGGAAGCATGCATGGCAGCCGCGTCGGACAGGACAGGACCGCCCAGACCAAACAGGCGCCCTCACTACTTGACGATGGTAGTTCACCCCTACCGTACGTACTACCGCGTGCCCTCATTCCCTCATGATTTCATTCCTGCAGAAACGCCGACATTACTAGTACGATGCTACAATCGTTTTTTTTTTATTGGAATCTCAGATTCATGATTAACCTTGTCATCGGTATGCAATTGGCGAATTAGTAAAAGTTGAGTGCGGACAGGAGGGTTGTCGGCGACCTTTACCACAAAAACACGGGGAAGTCATGGTGTTTCGCCACCAATATTATAGTATAAACAATTGAAATGGGCCACTTGAAACCTGAATCCATTTTGCGAAACCTGTCATGGTGTGTTATGAACCACTAAAGATATCGTAATAGTAATCATCAGTAAGTCCCTCGCGGGTAGGAACAGCTGGAGCCTCGCCTGCGAAGACTGCATCGTCGAACCGAACATTCAGCAATCGTATCTTGAGCCCATAGTTGCCGATTAGTTTTATTAGTTTGCTTGTTTCCGCTGTAATGGGCTGTTGATTCAAGAGCATGAGCAGACCGTCAAGCCACTCAGACGCAACGCTGGGTGACTCGGGACGGAGAGTCAAGAGGGTAGCTTCCCTTTGCGTAGCTCTGCTAGCGGAACGAGAATGACCGCCTTTGGGGGTTCCGTCGGTTGCGGCATTTGAGTGGACATAGCCATGGATGGTGATTTTTGTGGATGAAACGCGATGTGACGTGCTTTTGATGGTTGAAGCTGAGGAGTTGTCCGGTGATGCCGATACATTGGATATCACTGATGATACGGTGGAAAGGTCGACTGACGGATCATTAGCTCGTGGGAAACGCACCATGCTGTAGAGGAATTATTACTTTTACCTGAAAGCACATCAAGCTCAGGGCGGTCCATGTTCATGCTCTCAAAATCACCAAAATGCAGAAACCTTCGGTTATGTGAAAGCTGAACATATCTCCACTTGGAAGCTGCCGATTT
This sequence comes from Aspergillus undulatus, assembly GCF_047715775.1. Taxonomy (NCBI): domain Eukaryota; kingdom Fungi; phylum Ascomycota; class Eurotiomycetes; order Eurotiales; family Aspergillaceae; genus Aspergillus; species Aspergillus undulatus. Next base: position 22,623 of record NW_027396685.1, read on the forward strand.
ACCTTCCGCTTTAGAGGTGCCATCATTGAGGAACCATGCACCCTGCAGAAGACATCGAATCCGTTGTTCTTTGACAAATTGGAGGGCCTCAAGTTGTAGCTCTTCGCGCACCTGTCTAAGATGGTGTCCCCAAACGTCCTCGTAAGTGAGCTCCAGCAATTCCATCTGTAGGTTTCGAAGGCGACTATATTCGAAGTCCGCCAATTCTTCCTCCACATCCTGCACGTCCTTCGTTCGAGGTGCACCTCCAACAACCGATTCGACCAGTATGCGAACCAGCTCCACGATCTTGTCATAGTCTTCCACTTCAGCGCTGGTGGATTTCCATAGGCGGAAAAATGAATGCAAGCCCGCAACATGTAACCTGGTCCAGTGTAACAAGAGGGGCTTGAAAAGTTTGTCTAGATTAGAGCGAGACTCGAGTAACAAATAAGTTTTGTTTTCTTCAGTCTCGGATTTATCGACCTCAAAATGGTCGTATAATATTGATGTAACGGATAAAGAAGCACGGGCAATCGGACACCGCTGGTTGGAAGGCTTGGTTGACTGTTCAAGCAGCATCTTGCGAAACTCATCTTGATGGTTTCGAACGAAATCCGCCAGGTCCATCATGCCTAGAAAGCCCATCTCATCAAATTGCACTACCGGGCTCTCTGTTTCAAATCCAAGTCGGCGCCATTTATCCGAGTTGTGCTTCTTTGATTGGCGTAACTCGCCAGTCTCAGCTGCTTTATCCGGTGTACTAGCAAGATGGATGCCCTTGAGAGCTCTCCGATGCTCTGGCTTATCTAGGTCCAAGGCAAGGTCTCGCCATTTGCGCAATAGGATTTTCGTGAGGGATTGAAACTCAATTAGAGGATGCGCATGATCCTGCAGAGCCGTGCCTTGCATCAAAGAATAGACAGCTTTGATGACTCCGAGATCTTGGAGTTTTTGTATAAATCTTGGCCATTCGAGCTCCGAATCATTGGTTATGGAGTCGCGCATCAGCGAGTTGATCAACTGCAGGGCATTTGCGCAAAGTGCATGATCGGCCGAAGAAAGTCTGCTGACAAGCATTTCTAGGAATTGTGGGTAGATGGCAATTGCAGGCTTCAGCGCGCGGAACCCAAAGACACCATTCTGCGACAGGCGACCAGCCGAAGAGGGGTGGGAAACGATGGATACGAGGATAGACATTGCACCTCTCAAAATGTTCACTAGAGGGTGGGTTACAATGAGCTCAACAACCTAGACAGAATTGTCTGGTTAGAAACCTGAGAAAACGCAGATGAAAAGTGGACTTGAGGGGATTGGAGTGCGTCGCGCAATCAAGGAACATACCCTCTCTACCAGCACCTGATCCACGCACTCCCACCCCTTATCGACTTCCAGCAATCTCGCAAAGCTCGTCAGACTGTAAGCCAAAGTATTTCCGCTCGCATGCAGGGTGAGATAACGGAGACTCGTCAGACCATCTTCTGCAATAAAGACATCTGCAAACGACGGATCCCCGATGCTGCTCTGGAGCTTGAACACGGCCATTTTGCGCACCGCATCTTCTTCACTCCCCAGTCTCTCGACTAGCTCCGAGACATTGTTCTCCATCACGCTCGTATGTACATTAATGGCGCACGCAATTCCGTGATCGTCGCCCCATGGCAGTCAACCGTGAAGCAAAATGGGAACACCGAAGGGGAAGAGATAAGGGATTCATCCAAGAACAATAACTAGTCAGGGGAGCGACGCTCCGCCATAGCAGGTGGAGCAGCACTTGGTACGTTTGGCCAATGGTCGCATGAATCAGAGGCCCACCGTCCAGGGCCTCAGATCCAGCATGGTTAGCGTAGGACGGGACCGCATGGACCTAGGTTCTGTTGGCACTCTGGTCAAACTCCAGAGAATCAGACTCACCACATGGTAATGAGAGCTTGCAAATCAGTGAAACCGTCCAAGAAGCTCGCTCCGGTGTGCTCTGCAATGCGGTGTTTATAACTCGACATTTAGTGTCATTCCCCTGGGCTTCTTCTTTACCCGCTTAATTCGAGTTCAATATTTATTATCGTCTGGCTGCCGCATGCTCCTGCTACAAATCTTCCCCCTGCCCTTGTCAACTTTCAAGGATGTGGCCTCAACAGAACGAGACGTTTCTTTCAAGCTCGAGCTCCAGAAAAAGGAAGAGGGACCCGCTACATGTAGGAACTCCTCATTCCATCAATAGGTGAGTATCACAAGTTCACCTGGAGCTTTCCCTAATTTATTGGCCCATGCGCAGGATTCTGATATTTTGTCCCTCCACCAGCATCAGACTAATCCCATCGCGCTCCCATAGCGTCAACCCTTCATTGCACTTGAACTATTCCGATCCCCTGAAGCATGGTAGCGATTATGCTTCACGCCTGTCATGTATTACTCGAAAGCGACGAGCTCTCCCGCAGCCAGGCTGCTACCCATCACGACCTTTACAATCCGCGTCTCCTCTGCGAGGCCAATACGATACTACGCGAAATAAACCTATAGCCCAACCAACCTGGTCCTCCGCCGACACGACTGATTCGTCAACGGCAGTGTGTCCTAGAACCTTATCACCGAGATCATCTCAACAAAACAGCGCATCACCGTCGTTCCTACGGCCCTGCCACATATGCCATAGAAGACCAACTACGAAAGAGCTCCTAGAAGCTTATGCCGACTGTGATCTGTGTGGACAGCGAGCTTGTTTTGTCTGTCTGCGCCAATGCGATGCGGCTAACTGCTGTAGCCAAGGTACCCACGCGGATGAAGGGCGGTGGAAAACCCCTTTAGATAGCTTCCAGTCGGGGGATACAGACCTTAGAGCTTTGCAGGCTATTCGCTCAAGGTGGATATGCTCTTGCTGTGCTGTGGAAGGGATTACTGAGGCTGGAGTGGAGGTGGTCCAATGCCTTGCTTGTATACAATGAATCTAAAGCTATCTTTACGACTGCTAGAATAATGCCATATAATAACTAATGATGATTTGGAACCGCACATTAGAATCCCAAGAAAAGGAAGGTCTTGACCATGTGCGTAGGTAGTAAAGCGTCCAAGACTATTTTACTACGCTATCGGCTACCACAAAAAATAGAATAAAATTTGTATGATACTACTGTCCTTTACTCTGTGTACCGATGTATATCCCGTGCTTCTGTATCTTCAAGGGCAGTCGTAAAGGGCAGTAGTAACAATAGTGACACTCAATAAATAATCCTGTAACGATGGGAGTTTAGGAATGGAGGAGATTCATGGGGATATTGCAAGACCTGATGTTCTCAAGCGTATGTGTTGCCCCCTCGGCTTCTTCCCAGAAGCACCAACCTATAGAATTTTGAATAGAGTCGTACTAGTATGTGAAGTACCTTCCCTAAAACTTTGAATTTTTACTGCTTTGGTATTTTTCTTGATTTGCGCTTAGCCTCAACTACCCTAACCAGTCCAGGCCCTAATTATATGGTTTCAAAGGTAGTGGGGTAGTTAAGTGAAAGGGGGAGCAAAAAACAAAATCTCTAGAATAGAAACCAGTAGCATCATTGCAGGAATCTAATTATACTTTTGTGGCAGCCGGGGCTTTGGGAGCGTTCTCATTATAAGGCGATTTTTACTAGTACCAGACAGTCTCCTCTAAGCGATGTTTCAGGTCTCAGCATGTTGCTTCGCCAAGCACTGTCCATCTGATGATTCTGGCAATTGTCACCCGCTAGGCGTGCTTCATATACCGATGGCAGCGGGAACCATCGATACCAGCAGACCTTGGTTTCGGAACAACGCTCATCACTATACTCCTTCGAGTACGTTTCGCCAGTCTTTCCGAGTAGATCTCGTTACATAAATGAAGGCGACGTAAAGAGGACAGGCCACAGCAAAGATTATCAATTTACAGCCTTCTCTCGCAAGCGGCACTTACCGTCCGAACCTCATTTGGGCACCGGAATAGTGCCAAAGACCCCTCAGAAATCCTTGGTATTCTACATTATCACTGTAGCCTGCCACTCCATCATTGTTGACACCCGTGCAGTACATCTCCGTAAGGCGTATGTGCCACGGCGGATACCCGTTGAGTCTTAACGATGGCCCAAAGACCAGAAGAAGGTCGGGCTCTGGCTTGACCGCGGACAGAGGCTGGGGAGATCCATCTAGGCCCTGCGAGGAGTCTGACCCAACCTCCTGAGATGGTTGAGTAGTAATCGTGCTGATCTCGGCATCAACTAGTTCAGTGGTAATGTCCTCCGGCGACAGCTTTCCGTTCTGAGACATTTCTGCTAACGTTTTCGTCAAGTCAACAAATGTCTCTTGGCCGTCTGTTGCAGACAACAGAAGAACAACCAGAGAGTTATGAGAAGAGCTTCCATTTGACCGCCCTTTATAAATGGGGTGGTGAGGTGCGAAAAGCTGAAGTGTTGGTTGGCCCGACGGGCCGAAGTATGACGACAACTTGTTGGTGGTGACTTGATATAAGATGGGAATGCAGGATTTAAGAGCACCTTGACAGCAATAGACTCGTTAGCACACCTGCGACTACTGTGGCTTACTGTCTGGGACGTACCGCTTTTCTCGTATACACTCAACACTGGGATTCCAGCGCTAGCAGACCAAGACACAAGCTCCGCGACTTCGTCCATCAAAAGTGGCAAAGCGTCATCTTCTTTACGGAGAGACAAGATGACGCTCAAGTGCTCGGGTAAGCGGTCGAGGTTTTTGACATCTTTCCGGATCAGTTCGGGGGTTCGGTGATGATAGTAAATGATCGCCAAGATCCGATCCACGACAGCATGGAAGCTTTGAACCAGCCGCACAGCGATACCGAAGAAGATGTGGAGGAAGGTGTAGGCAATCAAGTGTATTTGTGATTTAATGAATGTGCGGATTGGAGTCTTTCGGGGAAGCTTCTTGCGTCGCTGAGGTGGCCAACGCGGCAGCTCAGACGGGTCTGGAAGGTATGGCCTCACGAGATTCTCTCGGTCACTAGCTGTAAGCTTGACTCCACGAGATCGTACATTATCTCTGAGTAGTTCCCTATCTCGCTTTGAGACCATGTTAATAGAAACCGGGGAGAGTCGGCGGTTGATTGTGGAAGAAGAACAGGAATATTGTAGACTAGTAGAAAAGTTGAGCAACAGCACAAGCCACAATCATGTTGCTCCGCCTTTTGGCGCGGTGCTTTTTCCCTGTTCCTCTGCCTCGGGCCGCGTTTGGCCCACGCTCGGGTTATGTCTACAGTAGGCAGCAATAATCATACTGTATCTTATGCTTGAATGCACCATGGTGGACCATGTGTTAACAAGTGTGGTATTTGAAATGTCTGTTTAGAGTATTGTAGAAGATAGTGAGCCCCAAATATGGATTTCATGAGCTAGTATGCTCACCTCTACTCCCAAGCCAGCGGCACCTAGACAGTTGGGAACCTCTGCGGCATCTGCTACTCTTCAACTGCCGTCACACCTTGTATACTCTATGTCTGACTATCTACGGATTACTTTGATACGATTGCTCCTTGGCTCTCCAGATCTCAAGAATAGCGACCGTCCACCAGCTGATTGGCGCTGGCCGAGCTGCTGGCCGAGCTGCTGGCCCCACTTCCGTCTAAACGGAGCCCCAGCTGGAACCGGCCCGAGTCAGGAAGGAAGTTGATGTTGCGTTGACCACTTGACCCTCGGGCTCGACTCAGAGCGACAGTTTTATCCGACACAGCGCACCTCTGGAAGACCTCATGCCGCAAAATACTGCAATTCGCTCTCGGTCAATGTGACTATGTCTTCACCTCTGAATGCCGCTTCTCGATCGGTCTTCCCCAAAGGCCCCAGCTTTACGCTCGAAGACTTCTCGAGTCGCGATTACATGGTTAAGGAGTTTATCGAAGCTTTATCTGACACTACAACATCGAACCGTCGCTCTACGCTTGGGCCTGCCAGTGTCAATCAGCCCTTTGACCCCAAACCTCTCATTCGCACATTCGAACATGCCCAGCGGCGTCTGGGTGAACTGTCCGGCGACTTGGAGATTAAAGAGAATGAGCTTTCCGCTGCCGTTCGTCGGGCTGAGGCCCAGCATTCCCAAAATCTCAATACCTTAGGGAAAAAGCTGAAGCAAGCTATTGAGTCATTCCAACAACTGGACACATCGCTTCACAGCACTGGGCTTCCTGGAGGAGATTCGGCTGGGGCAACTGGAAACATGGCTGTGGAAACAGGGAGGAGACTCGAAGAACTAGATCGACAGAGACGCCGGGCTCTTGATGCGCACTTCCTGCTCGAATGCTGGGATGGCGTGTGTAATAGGGGGGAAATTACGCTACTTGAGAATCTGAGGCGATCAGGGTCCGGGGAGGCGAAAGTACGATCTGCGCACATTGCGCGACAACTACTTCGAATCAGCCAGAGGCTTGACCCGAAGAGCTGGAATGAATCAGTCCAGGGGCCTGATGAGCAGTACAAGAACGGCCAAAACAGCCACAACATAGATGGGAACAACGGATTTCGATGCAACACACGCGAAATAATAGAAAAGTTTTCAGAAACGCTTGAGAAAGACCTCTTGAAACAATTTGACGATTTTTATCGCAAAGCCAACTTTGAAGGCATGAAGGATTGCGCCACTGTACTTCAGGATTTCAACGGTGGCGCAAGTGTAGTTGCGCTTTTTGTCAATCAACATCAATTCTTCATCGACCGGAGTCAGCTCGTCACAGAAGAGGTTGGAGGAGACCAGAAATCTTGGGATAGGCTCGCAGATCCAGATGCGGAGCCTTCAGGAGTCGAGCCGAGCCTCCAGTCCTTGGTTGACGAAGTCAGGGTTGTGGTACAGGAGGAGTCAGCTATCATCAAGCGCGCATTTCCAAACTATGAGCAGGTGCTCGGAAAGTTTTTGCAGCGCGTATTTCAACAATCTATTCAACAAAGGCTCGAAATGGTTCTCGAAAAAGCGAACAGTGTCTCATCGCTAGCTTTTCTTCGATCCTTGCAAAGTTCTCGCAGCTCCATCAGTACCTTGGTTGATGAGTTGAAGGCACATGGGTTGACAGAACATCCGGAGACAATTTCCTCGCAAACCTCACTTATCCTTGATCAACAACTAGAGGATTTGTTTGTGCCCTACTTCGTTGGGTCCTCTTACATTGAAAGAGAGAAAAGGACGCTCGAGGAGCTATATACTTCCTTGCTATTCAAGTTTACCACGTTTCATGGCCGTAGGAAAAAAGCTACGACAACTTTCATGGCGTCCCTTTCGAAGTCAGGCAATGAGCTTTTTGCATCTGCCCGAGAAGCATACATCAGTCGCCTAGAGTCTTCTGAACTTTCTTATACACAGAAACGGGTTCTCATCCAAGTTGCAGGGTTGAAAGAATCAAGCGATCTTACAGGCTCTGATATTAAATTAAACGAGGAAGATGGGCAGCCCAGCATATTCTATGCTAAAAGAATGCTGAAGTGGCTGGCAGAGGCCGTTGGTAGAGGCCTGGAGCTCAGCATGAACAATGAAACTCCAAAAGACATGTTCACGCTTCTAAACCTTCTGCTATCCATTATGGGAGAAGGATACCTCGAAGTCTGCCTCGATGCCGCTCTAGAAGGAGCCACAAACCAAGAGTCAGGAAAGATCGAGCCTGATTTTGCTTACCTGAATGCCGTCCGTGACTCGATCAGCATCGCTAATTTAATGGTAATGTGCATCAACACACTACTTATTCCCCTGGCGGCGAGCAGTGTCACCATCCGGCGCGAGATGGAAAAGAAGACCAACCTGGCGACTGTCCGTATAGAAGAAAAGATAAATACCATAGAGCAAAAGGTTATTGACATCACACTGCTGTGGGTGAGCAAAGTACTGTCCGGGCAGAAGAAAAATGATTTCCGGCCTAAGGAGGGTGACAGCGCAGCTTGGTTGGAGAAACTACAGACACCGGTTAGTTTTCCCTTAACCCACATTGCGCCAGATAGTTATATTAACCTGACACAAGACGTGTGCATCCGTATGTGTTTTCCTAGCGCGTGTCCATACCATTGCTGTGAAATCACTACCAGCCACTGGCACCAACCTGCGTCAACTGTTGACGGAAATTGCTCTGGGGGTCCGCACGCTCCTTCTTGAGCATTTTAAGCGGTTTGTTGTCAATGGTCCTGGTGGTCTCATGATCACCAAGGATATGACGCAGTATGCCAATTTACTCAAATCATGGGAAATCGATGACCAGGTACGGACCGCGGGTGGGATGCTGGACGTTCTACTTGAGGTTGGCAGCCTTTTTGTTATTGGACCCGAGGCTCTTCGGGAGAGGATCCGGGGACCTGGCAACTCTGCCAGCGGAAGATCTGGCAACAATACCGGGCGAGGACCTGGAGGAGGGGCTGGACTTGGTGCACGGGATGTTAGAGCTTATGTCTCGCGCAGAGAGGACTCCAACACGCCTGCAATGCAGCAAATGCTCAGTAGTAGTAATGTTTTATGAGTTACGGATATATAGGGCTAACAATGATACGGTCTACTGCAATGGGACCAAATCAGGGGCTGATGTAAGTTGGTGAAATGGAGTGACATACAGAGTCACTGATCCAGCTATCTACTACTAGTACAGTAGACCTAGACCACGCATGTATATGTACTGAAAACCTTTGATACTCCGGAAATCTTCCAGATATTATTGCCCGCTTCGAGTCGACTATGATTTCCTCGGCCTTGAAGTGTTGGAGTCTTGAACGGGTCGATAGATCGAGATTCGAGAGTAAAACGCAGACCGTGCACTCATAATAATGGACCTGGAGGAGCGTGGATCTGAACCCGCTCCTCTTGATTCTCAGCGGGTGATTTGTCCATCACGCTGAGCCATCCTTGAACTACTGCCCTCGAACTCAAGACTATCATGCATAGCGTGAGTTAACGTTGATTATTGTAACCATTTGCCATTTGGCACCCACAACTTCTCCACATTTGCCGGATGCTTTTGAACAGTCCTCCTACAACCACCATTCACAGCCATGCCCGTTACACCAATGCTTCCCTTTCCGCGCTTTCTCGAAGCTTTGGAGCTGACGCGTGTCCTGGCACGAGGGTCCGGTCATTAAAGCATGGCTTTATTGTCGACTCGGCGAGAATGATAACCAATCTGCTTTGCATGTCCTTTGTCTTTCTTCTCCTCCCCACTGTTCACTTGTCCTTTAGACAGCTGGCCGAAAGTGTCGTCCCAGTCATCCCAGCATTGCTCTCGTGATGCTTATGATCGCAGTACGATTTTGATATAGCAATGCTGTCGCTATCATTGAGTTGAACCAAACCTCGCCTTACCGCGACGATCTCAAGAATCGAGACATCTTGTGCTTACTCTGATTCCTGTTTCATCACCATGGATGACTTCTCTTATGAGAGTTTCCGTTGGCTAGATGAAGATGCAGATATCGACTTAAGCTTGGCCAACTACCAGCAACAGACAACAAACCTGGCATTATGCATACCGCGGAGAAAACGACCGTCTTTGCGAAGAACACTATAATTCAAATCAGTCAATCCGCCCCGCGGGTCGAACTCTTCAGCGTCGTGTGAGAAGGCTTCAATTTCTGGCCCACCTGCTGAATATCAATCCATTCTCTCGAATAGAGTCAGCAGACGCTCCTCTCTTTCTCGGCCGACGGGTAAAAACAAGCCTCGCCACACGTCTCTATCCTCTATAACTAGCATTGATCCCTCTGCACAGTACTACCAGGACCCAGAAGCTCGCCTCAAGCTCCGGGTCTTTCTTGCATCTCCGCAAAAGTTTGACGAAGCAATCCAATTTGGATTTCCGGCATCGAGGATGGACGGAGCTACAGGTACAGAAACAATCCAACCCCCCCATCATGATCATCAAATACAAGATTTCGAAGGCACAGTTTTGTGTGATGATGAAGACGATGATGGTGTCTGTGGCTCGACACCCATCAATCGGAAAGGACGATACTCAAATCTCCCGCCTCTCTTACGTCACGGAAGATTCTCATGACACGCATGAATTTGCTTGCGTGGAGAAGAAAAGGCAATCGTGGATGTCAACATCAGAGACGGGTTCAAAGCGCACTTCGACCACATGCGAAATGACGATAAGGATGACCCTCACACGGCCAGACCTCCGAGCCGACTGTTGCCTCACTCCGACCGCCACAACAGAACCTGCGCAAGACCTACCGCGTTTATCTTCGGCCCATGGTGACTGGTTTTGGAGAACACGACCCAGAAGATCAAAATTTGATGAGAAGGGTGTGGCGCAAATTTCGCAGGAAGAAGGACTTATTCGATTGAACTGTTTGACGATGTACTTTTTTTAGCGGCTAGAGATTTTTGAGCGTGCTTTATACCCTTCCCTTTTTGTTACAGAACAACAACCTGAGATTGGGCAGTTCAGTTCATTGTGAAGAGAAGAGAACTTGCAATGTCCCGATATAAGTGCTGTGCGAACGTGATTCTCCCCATGACCATTAAGCATACTAAATCGTCTTTTGTGATCCGTCCGTCATTGGAGACACTCAATAGAAAGCCGGAGGTAACCCACATCTGTAGCTAGGTACCAAAAGCGGGATCGCCGAGTCCGAGCCTGGCTTTAGCTTGTTGATTCGCCGGGATAGGCCAAAGCACGTGATCTTCTAGCTCTCAAGGCCACCTTGAGATGGCATAATCAGAACAACGATCCATGATTTTCTCCCAGGTCTGTCAGGGATCTGTTTCTTGACTCTTGCGAACATAATATCAAGTTAATTTTACTCCTCCATCATATGCTGTCTGTTTCTTGACCTCATAATTAACTCCCTCACCTGATTTCGACCGAACCACTGCGAGGTATCCGTATCCTGCTGGGCCGTAGGCTTTCAGTCACCTTGCCTCTTCATGTTTGATAGTCAACGGTCATGATCTTTCGATGGATCCAGCTTTTGAGTTGCCTATTACTGGCGCTCTTATTGCCTCCGACAACTGCCAAGAAGGCAAAACCCAACATCAGCACTTACCCGCTAAATGAGAAGCCATATTATATGTTCTACTTTGAGAAATCCGATACAGTGTTGTTAAGCTTGGAAGATGGTCAACTTTTACGCTCATATGATGCCGGCGAGAACTGGGAGGCGATTGAGGATAATGGTATGAAGCATGGAGTCGCTTCCGTCCATCAGCATCCTTTCGACGAAGATAAGGCCTATGCGCTTGGCGAAGATGGAAAACATTGGTTCACAGCGGACAAGGCACAGACTTGGAAGTCGTTTACTGTCCCAGACACCGCGCATTTTAAAAATCCGCAAACCGGTCCCTTTGCCTTCCATGGACGGGATTCCAGCAAAGTCATCTTCGAGACGAAGCCGTGCCCGTCGTGTGCGTTAAGATCGTACTATACCACGGATGATTTCAACACCATAAATGTTTTGACTGAAAGCGCCGTGGGATGTTATTGGGCGATAGGGAATCCTCAATTTGCAACCGACCCGGATGTGCCAAAAAGTATCGAGAAGCGCACAGTTTGTGTGGTTCCCGGCCTGAAAGCTTCATCAAGATTCGCGTTTCGACTGGTTTATTCCGACGATTACTTCAGCAATCAGGGCATCGAAGCTAAGCTTCAGGATGGTCGTCCAGTCTCCGGTGTTACCAGCGTCGCACAAGTTAAGCGATTCATTGTCGCAGCAGTTGAATCCCAAGGAACCACCGAGCATGCCTTATACGTGACAGTCGACACCGAAAACTGGCACAGGGCCGACTTTGGTGATCACAGGTTAGAGGAGGATGCTTACACAGTGTTGGAAAGTACGAACTATAGTCTTCAAGTTGATGTTCTTACGGACCCTTTCAGCGGCATGGGTGTGCTCTTCACTTCTAATTCTGATGGGACTCATTTCACTCGCAACATTGAACACACGAATCGTGGTCCACGCGGCTACGTTGACTTTGAAAAATTAGCCGCAATTCAAGGGATTGTGTTGGTAAATACCGTGAAAAACCCCAAGGAAGTTGGGATATTTTCTGAAAAAGAAGTTGTCAGCAAAATAAGCTTCGACGACGGTAAAACTTTTCAGCCGCTGCAAGTTGATGGGAAAACGCTTCATTTACACTCGGTGAACTCCGACACGAACCTTGGACGCGTTTTCTCAAGCCCTGCTCCTGGGTTGGTTATGGGGGTCGGTAATACTGGTGATCACCTTGGTGACTACTCGGACGGCAATCTCTATGTCTCGGACGATGCGGGTCGTACTTGGCGTCTCGCTCTGGAAGGGCCACATAAGTACGAATTTGGTGACCAGGGCGCTGTTCTGCTGGCGATTAGCGATGAAGCTAAAGTGAAGAAAATTAAATACTCCCTTGACCACGGAAAAGAGTGGAAATCGGCCGACCTTCCCGAGGAAATTAATACTGAAGTATACGGTACAACAGTGACCACGACCCCTGACTCAACGAGCTTGCGATTTATACTTGTTGGTCACTCGAAAAAGGGATTTCTAGTTTATGCAATCGACTTCAATGACCTGCATGAACGAAAATGTGAAGAGGAAGATTTTGATGCCCATTGGCCTGCTCGCTTGGACGAGAATGGCGAGCCCGACTGCCTGATGGGTCATAGACAATTCTTCAAGCGAAGGAAGGCTAATGCTGACTGCTTCGTTGCCGAAGTGTTCAACAGCTCTATGTCCAAATTCGAACCGTGCAAATGTACCGCTGAGGATTTCGAGTGCCGATATGGACGCACCGAGGATGGAAAAGACTGTGTCCCACCGAAATCTATGGCTCCTCCTGAAGGAAGTTGCACAAACCCGACTGATACAATCATGAGGCCGTCGGGCTGGAGACTGATTCCCGGTGACGCTTGCATTCGCGAAGGGGGAAAGAACCTCGACGAGGATGTTGAAATGCCGTGCAAAGATGCCAATAATGGAGGGAAGAGTAAGGAGATTGTTTCTACTCAGACATCCTTCAGCTCAAATTTGCTTGGCTACTATTATCTAGAGCGTCAGGTCTCTAACCTCGGTGAAGACGAGACGGTTATGATGCTTAGCCACGAACATGAGTTGTTCGTGTCTCATGATCATGGCAAAACTTGGCGACAGGAATTAAAAGGCACTAACATCGTAGGTATCGTTCGCCACCACTTCAATAGTGATACAGCCTACATTCTCACCGACACTGAAGAGGGATTCTATACCATCAACCGAGGAGAGACGTTTCATCCTTTCACAGCTAAAACCCCCCCAAGCCACGATAATGTCCCACTGAGGTTTCACCCGTCCAAGAGAGACTGGTTGATTTGGATAGGTGCAGATTGTCGCTCCGGCAGCTGCCAATCTAAAGCCTATTTCAGTGATGATCGAGGAGACACCTGGAAGGTTATGCTGCGCTCCGCCAAGAAATGTGAATTTGAGTATCGAGAGAACCGGCCAGACAGCGAACGTCTCATTTTCTGCGAGCAGTATGAGGATGAGAACGAGAAAAATCGGTTGCAACTCAGATCTACGACCGACGAGAGCTTCACAGACTGGAACACTGTCGATCCAGATATTGTGGACTATGTTAGCAGATCAGAGTACGTCATTCTAGCCTCACGCAACCCAGAAAATGGCGCTCTGAAGGCCAGAGTCAGTGTCGATGGCGTGACGTTTGCCGACCTAAAGTTCCCCCCCAACATTGTTCCAGTTCAAAATCTCTATACTGTGCTTGACAGCACCGAGCACGCCATCTTCCTATATGTCCAAGCGAACAATATAACAGGCGCAGAGTACGGTTCAACCGTTAAGAGCAATAGCAATGGTACGACCTATGTGCTTAGTTTGGATTCTGTGAACCAGAACTCGGATGGTTATGTTGATTTTGAGAGGATGCAGGCCCTAGAGGGCGTCCTAATGGCGAACATTGTCAGCAACACGAACGAGCTGTCAGGCGGAGCGCCCAAGAAGCTCAGAACGATGATCACTCACAATGATGGTGGAGAGTGGACGCTTCTGGCTCCCCCACTCAAAGACGCTGATGGGGAAAACTTTGCCTGTTCTGTCACTGAAGGGAAGGGTACCGATAGCTGTGCGCTTCACCTCCACGGATACACCGAGCGCGCCGACCCGCGAGATACATTTTCTTCGGGCTCGGCCATTGGCTTGATGATGGGCCTGGGTAACGTCGGAGATCAGCTAACCAGCAACGACGAAGCTGATACTTTCTTGACTCAGGATGGTGGAATCTCTTGGAAAGCCGTCAAAAAGGGGAGGTATATGTGGGAGTATGGCGACTCCGGCTCCGTCATTGTGATTGTCCCTGAACGCAAAGCTACCAAGATTCTCCATTACAGCACCGACGAGGGTGCCACTTGGCAGGATTACAGTTTCTCAGAAGATGAGATAGAGATAATCGATATCTCCACCGTACCTTCTGATACTTCAAAGAGTTTTATTCTATGGGGTGGCGTGAAGTCTGGGGAGGTCATTTCCATTAATGTTGACTTCAGCGGGATTTATGACAGAGATTGCGAGTTTGACAGAGATGGAGAAATCAGTGACGACTACGAGCTCTGGAATCCAAGGCATCCTTTTCAGGAGGAGGATTGCTTATTTGGCCACGTTGAGCAATATCGTCGCAAGAAGGTGTCCGCTCAGTGTTGGAACAATTGGCGGGGACCTCACTTGCACAGTATCGAGAGAAATTGTACATGCACAACAGCTGATTACGAGTGGTGAGTCTGCTTCTGCCCAGCTCGGTCTTTGACGAAGCTAACTTCGGGCAGCGATTATAACTATGAGCGTCAGAATGACGGCACCTGTACACTCGTTCCTGGGCTGGAGCCACAGGACCCGGCTGGTTATTGCAAGGCTCATCCCGAGGTATTTGAATTTTGGGAGGTTACCGGGTACCGCCGCATTCCTCAAACGACGTGCGAGGGCGGCAAGAATTTGGACCATCGCGTTTCGCATGCTTGTCCTGGTAAGGAGGAGGAGTTCGATACAAAGCATGGCATCAGCGGAGCAGGACTTTTCTTCGCCATTGTTACACCAATTGCTGTAGCCGGGGCTGTCGGCTACTATATCTACTCGAGGTGGGATGGCAAGTTTGGCCAGATCCGGCTTGGAGAAACGACTTCTGGGTCTCAACCGCTGTTGTCTCGGGATTCTGTGCTGGTCACAATTCCAATTACCATCATCGCTGGTGTCGTGGCTGTCGCAAAGACACTTCCCCTGCTAGCTACGAGCCTTTGGCGCAGCGCAAGTGGCTACATGCGCGTTGGGCGTAGTAGGGGATACCCACGCCCGTATGCTTCTCGAGCCTCTTTCGCCGCTCGACGAGGCGACTACAGCCACGTTGTTGACGATGAAGATGAGCTGCTCGGTGTTGAAGATATCGATGGCGATGAAGAGGAAGTGTTGTAACTGCTTCCCCGGTTCTTTACTTGCTCGTTTTTGTGATTAGCGGATCTATGTGTCATGACTATTCATGTAAGATTACGACCGCTGCGTTTTGGATATTTTGCTTTTTGCGACTGGCTAGATCAACGTCAAGGAGGTCTTAGACCTTCAATATCAGTTTCTTCCTGCGCGCCTTTAGCTGTGGTTACTCCAGATTTTTAGCATGCACGATGTCTTGTCCGTTTCGTATATGTACATATATACATTCAAATGAGACTATCTCCATCCTAGCTGAATCAAATATAGGATTTTGTTTCCCTCCTCCATCATAAACTACTCAATAGCCGATTGACGTAACTTACCGCACGCAAACAGCTCATTTGAGGAAATGGTCGAGCGTATGCACTTCTCAACGCTCAAAGTCTTCCGGTCCGAAGGAATTCGGGAGCAGCTGCACCAAACGATCAACGCCAGCAACGGAGCAAATGGCAGGTGAATTCGTACCTCTCCCATCGTTATAACATTGCAGTTCATATCCTTGTCATACATGTACACTGGGAATGAGCGGGATGTGAATTCGCTCATACTAGGCGCAGCTCATATCAGCAACCTCCATAATCGACTCCTAATTCCTGACACCAAGTGCCGAAAAAAAAGGGAATGTCTCTGCTGGGAAACACGTACAACTGCCTACACATCCCACACGGCGATGCAGGGGGTTTGATGTCAGTAGCGACGGCAATTGCTTTGAACTGGCGGTGCCCAGCTACCTAGACATCGCACGGTTAGATTTCTGGAAAACGGATGAAGCTGAGCAAAAACGGCATTTCCCCTCAAATGACCTTTCCGCCTCCGGACGATACCCAGCGGGAGGCAGGTAGCTGCTGAACGCCGAAAAATGAAGACAGGTACAAGAAAGCACGCAACGTACAACTGCCGTCCCAAACGCCACCCGCTCAGCACATGTGCCCACAGGGTATGAGGCATTTTCGACATTCGCCCCAGTGATGAACTCGCCGGACTGGGTAAGCAGAGCGGCGCCGACTCGAAATTTCGAATAAGGACCTAAATTATTATCAGTCAATGTTCATTGGTTTAGTTATTGATGAGGTCATTGAGAGATGGGGTGAACCCCGTAGGTGCAGTGCCTACAGTAAGCTGCTTCTTTGGCGGCGTTGGCCTTCGAAGACAGGGCTTCTAGTTCTTGAGCGGTGATAGAGGAAGCCATAGTGTTAGACAGGAACTATGAAGCCTTGAGGAGCTAGGTAAGGACCTTGAGGAAGGGTTGAGATGTCAATACTTAAGTGCAGAGTGCGGAACCGCAGTTATTGACGTTGCATTGGAGACAATGAAGCCCCCGATAAAGCAAGCTCTTATCTACCCCGCCACCCTCATGATCACTATGTAGATACGGTGGATAATTGCTCATCTAGCTCATGAAACAGTTCAGATATCCAAGAAGTATAATTATCGTGATAGAGAAAATATCGCCTCTATGTGAATGAGCCTTTGTTTGTGGCGCCAATGCCAGATTGGTTCAACAAGCACAATGTAAACAAGATCTAAATCTAAACAGCCCATAGGTATCGTCGGAAATAAAAAACCAAAGAATAAAATCACAGAAGAAAGGAAAAATCTTAACACGCCACAAACGCGCTTCACCCAAAGTAACTCCGTAGACCCTCGAATACTGTAAAAATGAAAGCTGAGCTGGGTGCAGAGCGCGCGCAGGTGATACCGCAGCCTCGGTACAGGCCTCTGAGCCCTTGCTGTTGCCATAGAGCTCTGCCGGCACTCCAAAAGGTTTGCCTTTTGGCTATGGACGTGTTGTTGATGTCCTCTGTCTGCAGCCGTGACTTGATTGTATCGGCGGGATAAAAAAGGAAATTATAGCTGATACCAGCCGCTGCCCCGGCAATCATCTGTTGGTGGAGAGGGAGGGCCGCTGTTTCTGCTTCAGATGAACTTGAGACCGAGGGCAAATGTTGATATGATCGGAACAGCGCGGATACTCCCTCGTATCCTCCAAACCACGCAGCACCACCGCCAGTCTCGCGGATAAGCGTACCCATTTGACCCCGCCAGAAACCCGAGATGCCATCCTGGCGGAACACAGATGCTATGATTTTGAACGGCCCGGGTGCACGAGTACCAGGAGTTTCCGAGGGCACTTGCATCTTGCATTTGATGAGCTCAATGGGAGTCAAAGCGAGGGAGGTGATAGAACCGGAGGCCGCTCCGCTGAATACCAAGGCTGGCAATGGAAGTGGCTCTGCGGAGGAATAATACGTTGTCCGGAGAAGGTCTTGAACAACGCGGTAGCTGAAGAATAAGCAGCTGTTTTCGACAGCAGCCCCCGCCATCGGGGCACTGATGCCTCGATAGAGTCCTCGAAGGCCTTCTGCCTGGAATGACTGGCGGAAGCAGTCCAACGGTCCATTATATCGGAGAGGTAGGTGGTCCGGTTGCGATTGAAGCCGTACTTTGACCGTGTCAAAGGGATATTCAATGACTTTGCCTACCATTCCCGCAACCTGAAAGATGATTTGAGTAAAGGCCTAGACAGGAACGGTACACATCCGGCAAAGAGGGCCTAGTGACTTACAGATCCGAACACAATGTCTTTGAAGGCCTCTAGGCCTTGGTCGGGAGCAAGTTCGGGCAGCTCCATTGAGATATCATTGTGTAATGTCAACGCATTTTCAGTAGCCGCCATCGAGGTAAAAGCGAGCCTCAAAGCTTCGAGCGAGGGAAAAGATGAAGGTGGAAGAGAGAGGAGGATAGGAAACTGGTTTTATCGGAGTGGCATCGTAGAAAGGAGGGACGAGAGATAATTAAGAGAGAGCTGATGGTGAGGGGCGGTGTACCGACGAGGCGTTTGGCGTTGTCCAATCCACGCGTGGTACCTGGAAAAGCTCAAAAAGCAAGGTGCATCGCTTGCAAGCTGCAGGCCAAAGAGCCGAGACACGGGATATTTCGTAGACGGTGGGGGTGCGTTTGGCAGGTGGTTCGTTGCGGGCTTGCGACAATTCTTTTCAGCAAGGAACCCGACAATCCTCACGCTGAGGAGTCATCGTTTGGGCGCTAATGTGGGACCGGGTCACCACTTCCGCCGAGATCCGTTTATCAGATCGGTCTAAGATAACTTTTTCCTCAAATTTCAAATCGCCAAGGCAGAAAGCCCGACTTGAAACTTCTCACTCAAGCCTCGAACATTCTCCGTCGACCCTTTTGCTCTCGTCGCACGCCTTTGCGCGCCAGAGTATACCGCTATGTCGTCCGAAGCCCCAGCATCATCCACCACTGCGGTGAAATCAATACGCAAAAACGGTAGACGCTCTTGACCCCCACATTACGTTTCCCGTTCCCTCCTAGCTAATCGTTCACTGTCTCGGACCCGCAGGGAAAAACTGGCATAGTAACAAAAAGCCTTTTCGGCCTACTGGGGGGTTGACTTCGTATGCGAAGAGAGTGGAGGCACGCAAGCAGCAGGAAGCCATCAAGGAGCACGAGAAGGAATTAATGGAAGAAAAGGAGGCAGCGAGACAGGTATGAACTCAAGCCCTACATTGCTTGATAATTGGTTATACCTGCAGAGCCTGACAGTCTGTCTTTCTAGGCGAACATTCAGAAAATCAAGGAGCGCAGAGCCGCGAAGGAAGAGAAAGAGCGATATGAGAAGATGGCCGAAAAAATGCACCGGAAACGGGTTGAACGTCTGAAGCGAAGAGAAAAGCGAAACAAGCTCTTGAACTCATGAATGTCACGAACGCTCCTATTTTTTTCCGAGTGTGTTGGCGGATTGTGTCTGTGCAACGATTTAAATATGTATTTGCGTCCCCTCAAGAGTTGTCGCCCAACGAGAGGGGACTGCCTGGTTTGTGTACAGGTTCGGCGTCTGGAGTGTTAGGCTTTATGGCTTCGGGGATAATGCTCTATCAAAACAAATATACCTATTAACTTCGCCATCATCGTTTCTCTCGTCTGGTCACTTGCTTCCTTCTCCGGTTGCACCAGGCATTGGTCTGCTCGAAGAATTGCTCTTACCTAGTGGCAAAGGTATATCATCAATAATGCCTCCTACGCTAATTCAATTCTTCGGGTCGCGGAACCTTTAGTAGTAGCCTGAGACCAAGGATATCCTAGCGTCACGTCGATACTCAGGCCCGTGGGGGTAATGGTATGACTCTTAAAGCTTCACCTAACGGTATTTATTGGTGTGGGGGCATGGTCGGTTTAATCTGTCTGACGTCGGAGAGTATCCGGGGATTGAAAGCGCAACGATTGAGAAAACTTAGGTCAAGCATCTGCGGAGTACAGAGTGATGCAATAAATCGAACTTCATCAATTTATGGCGTCTATATGTTGCCGACAAAACACTGCGTTAAGGTACCTTGGCGTCCTAGGCTACACAGTATTCCCGCCGCCAGCTGCAGATCCGGGAGAAGGCCCAGCTATTCTCTCCCTCGACTCAACAGTCATCACCAGAACCTTGTCTTCCATGCAATCAGTTTATCCTGCCTTCCTTATTCACACAACCTGCATATTTAGGTTCCCTTGAATCCCAGCATGGACCATACGGCGCGACCGACTCTACTCGTCACAATTCCATCGTCGGAAAGAACAGCCCATAACCATGGATCCTCCAGGGGGCAGACAGCTCCGCAATCCGCCCCTCCGGAGCTGTCGAGGGTGAGTTTGGGCGGTGAGTGAAGTG
Source organism: Aspergillus undulatus (assembly GCF_047715775.1). NCBI lineage: Eukaryota > Fungi > Ascomycota > Eurotiomycetes > Eurotiales > Aspergillaceae > Aspergillus > Aspergillus undulatus. The sequence goes on from NW_027396685.1 coordinate 42,657, forward strand.
ACCCTGGAATGAGACGTTGTTATTCCTGACTCCTTCGATCTCCCCAGATAAGAGAATGCGGCGGCGCCATAGTGAAGGCAAAGGCAGATCTCGCGACAGCATTTTCGGACACAAAATGCACCACGCATCATCGAGTCATGGTGGCGGAGGCTCGTTATCGACCTACCGAGAGCAGGACAGCGAGGATGATGGCCTGCTCCGTCCTATCACTCGGGAAACTACTCGGTCGCGCTGGGGCTCTGAATCTACAGGGGTAGGCTCTGGAAGTCGGAGGGGCAGTGTCTTTGATGGCCTTGACAAGGACATGCGACTGGGATTGATCAAACGACCGGACAAGATACACTCTATGAACGACTTGCAGCGGGTTAGGGATCGACGGAGTAGAGGAGAAGAGTAGGTTATATAGTGGCCTGTCTCATTTGCGCTTTCAAGCTGACCATGACCTTGAAGATATCTGCGTTCTGCCCTCTCGGTTATTGGAACACTTGCAACCGACATCACACGAAGGTTGGATTATACCTATTACGGACTCCTAGAAAAGATCGCAGCGCTCAATGTAACGATCGCCTCTCTCCAAGATTTATCAGATTCAACATCGAAGCTTTTCGAGGATTTCCAACACGAGACCCAGGGCTTGGAGCAAGACATTCGGAGACTAGTCGGCGAAATCCATGAATTTCAACCCCAGATGCAGAAGATTGAGGCATTGGAGGAACGGATGAGAGTCAGTAAGACAAGGGCTAAAGCGCTCAGGAATAGGCTCGAAGCGATGCGGAATGAGGTTGAGAAATGGGACAAACGGGAAATGGAGTGGCAGATGCGTACCAACCAGCGCATTCGTGCTTTCTGGACCGTTGTCACTACAGCTATACTGGCAGTCCTGGTAGCTATAGTCGTGCAACATTGGCCAAGCGACAAGACGACGTCGGGCTTCAGGACGCTTCCGAGAGCATTGAAGATTTCCAACATATCGTCCCGCGTGTCTTTGTCGAAGCAACCTGGCACTTTCCATGGTAATTTAAGGAGCACGTATGCGCTGTCTCCCGAGCCATCAAATGTCGCCAACACCGGCACCTCGAGTACAGCAACGACAGATGCACACACTTCGCCAGGCCCCAGCGAAGCTACAAGGTCTGCTGATTACGATCCCTTACGAATATTTGATGATATATGAGCCCAAGTAAGCGTTTGTTTGAACAGCCGGATACCCCATTTTGACTCGAAATTATGGCTAGCGAGTTTTGTGATTGTATATATTCTTAGTGTATATTCATTATCATAGCTGAATGCTCTCTAGAAAGCCAGCGAATCAACACCTAACTTATGAGACTAATGACCAGCTCATGGCTCAGTTGCTGCCTTTTTCTTCTTCTTATCCTCAACAATCTCAATATTGGATTCCGAGATCGCCTTTCCATGAATCTCCAATAACCATTCCTTGATATCTTCACAGACATCACCCTGTACTGTGATTTCCTCAATTCCAGAAGCAGACTTTGTGACCGAAGAACCCGTCGCAAACTTCTTGCCCAAATCCTTGGCCACTTTCTTATTTTCTAGACCGTAGACCTCGAGACCAGTCACAACGCTGACATGCTTCCGCTTGTTTCGCTCAACACGCTTAATCTGAACCTTCGACGTCGCTCGTCGTTCGGCGTCCCGCGCCTCCGCCGCCGCAGCCTTAGCTTCCTTCTTTGCGGCGTCCTTCGCCGCGCGTTCTTGGACGGAGACGGAGAGAGTCGAGAGGTTGGTGCTTATGGCTTCTATAGCATAAAAAGCACTCGTTAGTCTTGAGTCCATATAAGTTTCAGGACTAGGCGAATAAATCCATACCATCAGAGTATAACCGCTGATAGAATTCCGGCTCGTTATCCTTCAACCACTCTTGACATTTTTTCGCTGTCCCGCCGAATTCGCAGTACTGTGATCATTTGCCTTAGCCGGCGACTCGGTGTAAAGAAGCGAACAACCTCGAACAGAAAAGAAATCATCATAGCATATCATCCTGGGTACCCGGGAGGAAAATCATGACCACGGATTAGGATACTCTTTCCAACGTACCTCGGGCGGTAATGAACAAACTAATCAATCCGACGCAAATTAGCTCCAATGATTTTTTGCTTTGAAGACGAAGGTATTGAACTCACCACCGCAATATGTGACCTGCCGAGCCTGGATCTCTGCCGGGGGCTGCGCAACCTCTGCCATATTTGAGACTCTTTCTTCCTTGACTTTCCGACTCCGAGATTTCACTATAGAGAATGAAATGGAACGGTGGGCGAGCTGAAACTATTGTTCAATATCAGATGCACATCTGATCTTTTGAGTCCCGTGGCGCGGGGCGAAAGCTGGGAGCTGATTACGCGATAGCCCAATCTTGGCTTTATCCAGATTCTTATTAGTCATGCGCCTTGCTATGCATGCACATGCGCATTATGTATCTTTGGAGTCGATGGGTGCGTCCTCTTGTCTCAGATAAAATAAAAGTTCCGGCTTAAAATAAAGTACAGCGTACGTAGCTACTGCGTACGGCCCGAAGAACCAACCGGGATAGAGTATGAAAGGGCGTGTTAATGCATAAACAATCAGCGTAGCAGGCCGATCCGAGATTCTTTGACATAGCAATGGCCGATAAGATTTGCTGGGGCTACAAGAGGGTGATATGCAGCGTACTTTGTTCTGCGCCTTTTTTCTTAGACGTCGGCTGTCATTAATATATCTGATCCCTGCTATCAATTGGCGAGACCGACCATGTTGCCAGTCCGATCGTTGGAGAATTATGCGCATATCTTGAGCACTGACCTTTATACAATGGCGACGTCGACAGCCAACCTATGATATTTGTGGTGTGGATTACACGAGTAGTGCTTAATAGTATCTTGTTAGGCAGCCCCCAATTGATGTCAGTAATCGTGTGATTATACTTCAGTCTTTGGCCGGAGGATAAGTCAGTTTGTAGTCGAGACAGCCCTGGTGGGCCATGGACGTTATCTGCATCTCGAAGGTCAACTGAGACCGGAGTCGATGACAGCTACAAGTTTGCGGGAGAATCCACTTACACTAACGACTTGTCGCTACTACTCCGTTCTACTCCATAGTGCTCGCTATCTGGTCAACGGCACTCATTTAGACAGTTTGTTTCATCCGATATTCGGGTCGCAGTCGTCCATCTATCCGGGCACTACACCTCAGAACAGACCACAGAGGGCTACGACCAAGGTAGACAGATACCTGCAGACACCAAGACTGTTGTTTCCTTGACTCGACCCGCACTGATAGTCTGCAACCAATGATACGGCATACCCTGCCTGCCACCGTCTGGGATCATGGATGTGCAGATGCAGGAGCACGGACACCCGTAGCCCCAGTGGGGTCGGTTTCGGAGGTTTCTCTCGAGTCTCCACGCTTGACAGTTGGAACTCGCCATCTTTTGCGAGTCGAGCCGCATGGGAGGTTGCCCACGACGGCTGCAATGATCATATAGATGTGAGACGCGCCGTTAGAGACAGAAAGCCCCAACGGGGGCTAATTATAGTCGAAGCCGGCGTTGCTTATTACGTACTAATATGCGATGTCTTATAGATCGGAGCAGGAGCTCAGCGCCCCCTCATGTATGTTTGCAAAGGCAAACCCTTGTTTTGGCGTCCATCCACCTCGGATTGTGCTATCTGTGCCGATTATGATAGGAGCATTCTGAGCTCCGAGACGTGCCTAGAACCGATGGACCGATCGGTGCGCTCTGTGGCTTTCCATGGCGGGAAAGCTAACGGCGCCGCGTTGAATGCCTTGCTTTCATCGCGCGCCGGAGCAATCTACCCCTCCAACAATGCTGAATGAAAGGCCTATGTCTCTGTAAAGATTGGGGTCTAGATCGAGGCAACTTGGAAATTCCGATGCTATGCTGAAATTCATGAAATGGTGTTTTGGGATAATAATGCAAGGGTATCGCTGTCCGTTAAGTTCACAGTATGCTCGTTGTCTCAATCAGCGCTAATGGTGGGATGTAGATAGCGCTTTTGTATCATTTGTATCATTTGAAAGCCCCTGAACGCGTACCCTTAGCTGCAACAAGCTGCGACGCAATGAGTGCGCAATCGGCATTGTAGCACCTCTCACGTAGACTCAGCGTCCCGGAGCCATCGAGCAGCGACTGTTCTACCGTCGCCATGTTTCGTAGCTGCACGCCAACTTGTCAACATGCATAATCATAGTCAGAGGCGAGCCGTGCGATAGCGATGAGGGATTTGGGACGCGCGGCTCATGGTTTGGCGTTCCACATCTACGCAGGGAGACGACGGCTGCTGGTTATCGATTTGATGCAATCGATGTTCCGTGCCTCTGACGAAGCCGAGCACGGGAATACATGGCCGTGGATTGGACAATGGCGTATGTACTCATTGATCCTAAGCGAGAGCCTTCGGAGTCGCGAGTCCAAGTCATGGTATCAATGTAAAGCGCCGAGGGTTTCTAGGATAGTTTGTCGATTGTGCGTCAAAAGCAGCTATGTCGCACAGACAATAATATCTTCCCCGGTCGAAGACTACCCACTCCGTGGTCCAAGGCCATCCAATGCAAATAAGCTGATTGAGCACGAGTCAGTACGGAGTAGCGCACGCCGTAGACTTATCATCGAGGCCGGTTTGCCAGCGAGGGGTCGTCGCGAGGTATGAGTAACTGTTATCTCATCGACCAATCTAAATCTCAGCTTGAATCAAGAAGCTGGGAACCGGTTTTCCATAAACTGGTACGGATTTCATTGGTCGAAGCTTTGATACGAAATACCTCCTTTGTGCTCATATCTTGTCGAGAGGTTGTGATCTTGATAGCTCATCGGGCGTTATCTGCGTAGAAAACACCACCGCACAACTCAGGGCGCTAAGCTCTGCATGATGATGTGGAATCTTAACGCCCGTGCATGGAGGTGCAGGGGGCCCTGACTTTCAAGTCAGTGACGGCCGGCGCAAGTCGCAAAATAACAGCATCGATATTATGGACAAGGTCGCCAGTCGCCCCTGCACTGCAACCGGCCCCGGCTTATCCCGACAGCCTAACCCAGAGTCGAGAATCGAAACGCTGGATTTCTGGATTTGCTGATGGCAAGAGGAATATAGACTTTGTGGTTGTGTAAGGACAACTCAATTCGAGGACTCCTAACTCAAGCGCTCGGTCGTTGGCGAATTCCCAGTCTGGGATCTGGACCTGCAACCAGACAGACCACCGACAGACACTGTGGGACCGGAACCAGAAGGAGCGCGAGCAGAGAGGGTAAGGTTGGAGCTTGGGAAGGTTCACTGAATAACCAGCAACAAAGAACCAGAGGGGCGGGGATCTCGAAGACCCTGGACATGGACAGTCTCTTTGCTGCTCTGCTGCACTGCTGGCTATCCGGGATTCCGCTCTGGGTTAGGCGAGAGCACAGACAAAGCCCTTGATCCGGTTCTGGCTTTGGAATGCATCTGGAATCCTGGATGATTGAGTCTGGAGTCTGGAACAGCTCACCGTCTGCAGCCTGTCAATCGCGAGTCTGTTCATCTATGTGACGTTTTAGGCCCGGCCTAGTGGCAACCTCGCAGGCAGACAACCAAGTTACAGCTCCCCTATCAGCGCCGATCGTCCGATCCTCTGCACCAGATTATCTCATAATAATCACCCATGCTCCTGGTCTCCATGCAATCATGCATGCTTACCTGTTAGTCCCCGACAGCGGGGATAGTTGCCAGGCTAAGCTCATCGCTGTTATCATCATATTTCTGCTGGAATAATAATCATAATAATTCTCGTTCCCATTCCTGTGCTCGCCCGGCGTCTGTGCGGCTCGACTACTGCGCAAATCTCCATTCTCCTCCTCCACCTAGCGCGACTTTCCCTTCTGTCTAGAACATTCAACACCCCAGCCTAAGAAAACGTCGATCCTCCGTTATAAAGCCCTGGCTGCCCTTGACTCACTTTACTTCTTTCTCTTCTCTGTTTTTGTGGGGGTTACAATTCTTCATTCACAAAAATACGCAGATGCTCCGTGACACCCGTCTCTCTCGGTCCTTCTATCACTGGCCCCTTAACCTACAACTGCCTCCTGCACCCTGCCCTCGACTCACGAGCAGCACGTTCAGGACAACTCGGCATAGATGAAGTTAGTCTGCCGCTAAAATGACCGCTGTGCTACCGTCCCCGGCGGACAGCCACCGGTGCTTCTCTCCAGACTCTGTGCGGCGCCCTATCGCCCAGAGGTACTTCCTCCAGCAGTCAGACGATGCTATGGACAAATCTTTTCCACATCTCTATACGCCCGCCTACCCCAGTCCAATTGCATCTTCTGCAGCCTCTTCGTCGCCTTCCTCACCAAATCTCGCCCCGATTGCTTCACAAAACCTACCTCCTACCCCTACGGGCTCTATATCGTCCAATGAACTCAGTGACCAAGATGATGAGTTGTTGCTGCCATCCTACGATAGTGCATTCTTCCCAGAGGAGTCTAGCACGCCCAGCGACACGCCCACTACTCCGTCGACGAGTTTGCCTCGCCCAACCTCACAGATACCAGCCGCTGATGATAGCTCAATCGTGGAGGAGCCCTCGAGACATGTCGACTATCTTTCCCACGAGTGGAGAGAGGAGGATATATGGACGTCATGGCGGTACGTTGTCGAACGCAGGGAGGTATACGAGAATAGTGTCCGGCTGGAAAATGCTTCATGGAGAACGTGGACTAAATTGAGACACAACTTGGGCACGATCTCCCCAGAGGCTCTCAACTGGTAGGCTGCCTTCCCGTCATTCTAGTGCTTGCTCGTTGGGCTTGTATGTTCATACCGATCTAACAGTATACTAGGCTGAAAGATTGTGACGTGACCTGGCTGTACGGGCCACTGAAAACTTCTCACGCGCGAGTGAAGCCGCCGAATGTCTCACCACCACCGAGCTGTTTCGAGTCACCCAGCCTTTGTTCTGACCGTAAATCTATCTTGAAGAAGAGGACTGCATCTGAGAGTATTCTACAGCGCTCACTATCTCAGCACACTCTCCTGCAGCATGCTGGAGCCATCCTAAAGGCGCAGGAGGCAGGGCATTCTCGCAGTCGCTCTGGACTCAGTTTTCACTTGCCAGGGTCGCCGATGGCCGACAAGTCATATGACCGTGGACTTCAGACTCCTCGCGCTCGATTTTCCACCAATAATACATCTTCCGGCGCTGGCTCGCCGAGTGAAAAGCGCCATATCCATTTCAACAAAGAGGTCTTGCAATGCATTGCAGTGGAGGCAAAAGAGGAAGAAGAGGAATGGTTGGAGTTCGGAGGTGAATCGTCGTGGGACGATTCAGTCATCGTGAAACCGGCCTCTCCTAGTGGGAGCGCGACGCCACGAGGGAGCTTGAGCAGCGAGAATAAAACCATCGCTCCGCTTCCCTCGACCACTCTTAAATATCGCGAGACCACCCCGGAGCCACAAACCTCTTCAGCCACTAGTCGTTGGTCATGGGCAAAATACATCCCTGGCCATCGATTATATTCATCAACCCTTGCGGGAACATTGCGACGAACTCAACAGTCGCCCAATGCCATCAGTGAGAATCACCTCGCCTCGGACCATGATTGGAATTCCACTCAGAGTGAGGATAACTATTCTTGGTTTGTGGACTCGACAGAGGAGGAAGAAGACGCACAAAACTTCTATCTCGCATCCCTAGGGTTCCAACCTGAGGGAGATGAGAGACCGTCCAACGCCGATGTTCTGTTTGACAGAGTGGTGGACACGGTCAACACGGCGAAAGACATTGCACATGTTATCTGGAATGTCGGCTGGCGGGGATGACGACCTCCAATTTCCGGTTTCATGAATGCGTTACGATAACGAGTTTATATGCCTTTACCTTTGAAGGGTCAATCCTGTACATATTGCATATCTGGCGTTAGGGCAAGCAGATGCTCTTCTATCTAGTGGGAGAAATGGCACTGCAGCCACGGAAATGGTTTCTCAGCCTGCAAGGCGGATTTATCGCATTGCCTTGGGTTGGTTTTTTGTTTGTCGTTTAATTATGCCTTCGTCATGGTGGTCATAATATATAGACAGTCCGTTTCTATCTGAAGAGAAAAAAAGAAGCCGCTTCGACAAAATCTTCCTTTCTTAGCGTGAGACCGGGCTAATTAGATTATGCTCCAGGCTCAACAGCCCGACTGGTCGCGCCTGCCCCGACAGAGTCGGGTCCGATATATAAGCATGAAGATTCACAGCAGTCAGTCTCTTTGTAGTGGGAAACCCTACTCGCTGCCGTCTTTTTGAAGCGGCTGCTATCCTCGATGAACCCCTTACATTTGCCTCGTCGCTGTCTCCGGTACTGCACGTCACTAGCTCTCGCGGTACTTGGTGTCTTCATTGTATACTTTTTCATTTGCATGGACAGGGTCTATCATGACGGAATTGACGCCATCACGGGGAAAACAGTATCCGCTCTCGATGATGACAGCTCTACCGCTTGCGCCTATTTTCCTGAGATGGACAACGTTCTGGTCGTCTTGAAGACGGGCGCCACAGAAGCCCTCGAGAAAATCCCTATTCATCTCGAGACAACGCTTCGATGTGTACCCCACTACGTGATTTTTTCAGATTTCGAAGAAGATATTCTTGGAGTGCGTACTCGGGATGTCCTGCGCAGTGTCAGTCAAGAGACGAGACAAAAAAATTCGGATTTTGACATCTACAACCGGCTATTTACCTCTGGTCGTGAAGGTCTTATACCTGATGACTGGATGGAAGATGAGAACGGCCCCCTTGGAAAGCCTGGTAATCCAGGATGGAAACTTGATAAATGGAAGTTTGTGCCCATGATTCATGAAGCACTCCTAGTCAAGCAGGACGCTCATTGGTATATCTTCCTCGAGGCAGATACGTACATCATATGGAAGAATATGGTTCGCTGGCTGTCACAAATCAATCACATGAAGTCTGTTTATCTTGGTGCTCCAATGCAGATGGGGAGTGTGGTATTTGCATACGGAGGCGCGGGCATAGTGCTCTCCAACGCTGCCGTGCAGTTGGTCTCCCAGTATCGCGCGAACAACTTTACGGCTGTCGAGAAAATGACTGCAGAAGACTGGGCGGGAGACCATGTCCTTGGAAAGATCCTCATCGAGAAAGAAGTGCCACTCACTTGGTCGTGGCCACTATTGGTACCGTCGAGCGTGGGGGAGTTCGAGCCATTTACCAAGGTCTTTGGTCGGCAGCCTTGGTGCTATCCGGCCGTATCATTCCATCATATGTCTCCCCAGGATATTCGAGCCTTGTGGCTGTTTGAGCAGCAGTGGTTCAGACCTGTAAGTTTGCCCTGTCTGGATTCGTCATAGCCTTCCAGGTTGACTAATTTGTATATGTTCTCAATAGAAAAAAGAATCTGTCCTATTGCATATGGATATCTTCAAATCGCAAGTGTACGATGCTAGCAAATCCTCCATAAAGGACGATTGGGACAATCTTTCTCTTGATCTTCAGCCACGCAACGACAGTGACCTGCCAGCAACCGTTGAGGGATGTGAACAGAGATGCTCTATGGTCATAGACTGTCTTCAATTTTCTTTTTCGGATGAAGGGTGTTTTCTTTCTAAGAGGGTGGTTGGGGGTGTCCATCGACCAGGAGTCCAGTCAGGGTGGATGATGAAGCGAGTCAATGCATTTATAAAAAACGCAGGCCACTGCGGGAAGACGCAATACATTACTAAATAGAAGCCATCCGCTCAACCACGATGACTGAAATATCTGCTACGGTTTGGAAACATAATGCCAACATGCCGCCTGGCTCACAAATGGACAGGGCACCAAATGTGCAAGAATGGAGGCTTTTGTATACTAGTCAGACTTCTAGGAGCAGTAGCATTACCACTATTATGGTTACCTTAGGATCCTATTCTGGAGACATCTTATACAGATTTGTGTATATGTATATATATGCTTGCTCCGGTGGCAATGAAGCCTCAAGTACGTCTTGAGGCGTCCATGGCCTTGTAAGTACAACCTCCAGCTCATGCAGATGGGTATCACAACGAAACCAAAAATCGAAGATCTAGAAAGCGAGACCCCTCGCCCACTCAACCAACACAATGCTTGTAGTTCACGGCAAAGAAAATCAAAGATCAGAGACCTAACCCTCCATGCCCCCATCAGAGTCCCGAAACGTCTCTGGAAAGAACCCAGGGGGTGGCCAAATATCCGCAATGGAAGGCGGATGCACTAAAGGCTGAGACCCGGTAAGACGGTCCGGATCGTGGCAAAACTCCTGGAACGTGGTATCGTCTACAAAGCCGAAATCTTTTAGCCCGGCTTCGCGACTAGTGGCCCACTCGGTTGTATCGAGATAAGCTAGGTCTTTGAAGATGGCGTCTAGGCCAATGTTATCACTTTCCTTCGTTTGCCTGTCTGACAGCACGGAGTGCTCATTTGCGGTGGCTGCGACGGAAGGTCCTGACATGTTGGGGTTGGAGTTGGATATAGAAGAGTCTGGCGTTGGGGGATGCGGATGGGGTTGCGAGGGTGCGTGGAGCATCGCGTCTAGCTCATTTGCTGGGTCTGCAATGTCCATGGTCGATGATGCCACTCTAGCAAGATGAGGTCGGGAGCGATGTTGGGAGGATGTATCTGGATTCTCCGAGGCTGTGTCTTTGGGCGCCATGTAATTTGTATCGACGGGCATCGTAATGCCCACGATTGGGGAGGAGGCGAAGTCAGGTTCCATGACGTCAATTGTATTCCGTCTAGGAAGCGGAGACAGCTGGGCCGGGGCGTCGCGGTTGAAGCCGCGGTGCTCTGCTGCTGCCATAGAGAGTAGACTGCTCTGGAATGGATCGTGGTCTGCATGGCTATTCACTTCTCTTGCGGCATTGTCTGTGTTGGTGGAGACAAACAGCGATGAAGATATGGAAACCTTTTTGGTGCGGTACCATTGTTCAATTGTTGCAGCCAAGGTACGATAAACCGGCCAGGTCGCGCTGAGTTCAGATGTTCGTTGAACGAGCGCTTCTGCCCACCGTCCAAAAGGGAATAAATCACTTTCAATCTTGTTTCGAAGAAAGAAAGCCTGTTCAGCAATTGTGCGTAGAGATAACTCAAAAAGAGGCGGCAGACTGCAGACATCGAAATTATCCAGATGTTGAGAGATCATAGGCAAAGCACGATAGAGCAACTTCTTTGCGCCTTCCGTGGCTGGTCTCTGGGAGCGGTGCATGCCTACTTCCTGGGAAGCTATCCGAAGGTAAAGCGAGAGAAGGGTGGCGACGTATGTCAAGCCTAAATAGGTTTGATGCGGTAACAATGTAGAGTGCCGTTCAGGATATATGCTTTCGGGACCAATCAATCGACATCCGAGTGGAAGACGATCATCCCAATGCTTGAGCTCTGAGACCTGCTGCTGCGCAAACACGTGGGCATTCGGCCCCGCCAAAGAATCTCGAGCCATCTTGTTCAAGACGCTGGCCAGTTCAACCAAACGATTGAATGTACTTACTGAGAGTAAAGGGCCCCGACGAGGTGGATTCTTCCCCCGAGTGCTACCGCTGAGGGGTAAGACATCGGCCCACGAATTCCATTCTTCCAGGCCATCTTCTTCTAACAACCCCACGGCGATCAAGTCCCGCGAATGCATGCTGGGTTTTCTGGACAATCGGAAGGATAAAAGCGAGTCGACCACAAAACACCCCAGAAATACGGCTTTCCCTTGCTTTGCTTCATCGGAGCTGCGTGCGAGTGTGAAAGTGCTCATATCCATAGACATAATCATGCGAACCGCTTGACCACTGAGCATCCATGCAGCAGTCCAGTCCTCAAGACCGATATTTGTTAAAGTCAAAAGTAGAAGAGCTTGAACATGCCCGAGTTCGTATTGCTCCGTCTCCGCAGGAATCAGGCTTCGAGCCACTGCATAGTATTCCTTGGTTTTGGACAGAGTTCCTAACAGCCCATTCTCTGGGCTGGAACGAGAGAAAGATATTGTGTAACTGAGAAGCGCCCATAATGCGGCATGGTCTCCAGACCTTTGAGACAATCTAGCGACGGATATTGACGGTGCATTTGCATAAAGATAAGATGCTCGGAGAATGTTGTGTTTTGCGACGATTGGAAACCAGGAGTGGGTGGCGGCAAAAGATATATCCAAGAGTTGGGAGGCGTGAGGCGGTAGTTGGAGAGAATGTAAACCGCTCGTTGCTGGTGATGGCCGGCTATCCATTGAAGTGCACAGTCGAGCCCGTTTGACACTGGGCGAGGTACCAGGCTCCACGACACGAGGAGCATCCTGCGACAGCGGAGTTGAACTGCGGTCTATGCGAAAACCCCATCCGCTTCCTACTTCATTCAGAAGAGGCCCGTTGTCGGTCCGGGGGCGTTTAACCGAGCCATGAGGGCTTGATGGGTCGGAGCTGGACGACAGCATTTTCTCGAGTGCGCTATAGAGACGACATGTTTTCCAAGACTCGTGTAGCGTCTCTGAGGCGGCGTCGTCTGTCCAGAGAGATATCAACCTATTCCTCCGACTGACTGAGTCGCCCGTCGTCCCGAGAAGTGAGAGCATGGTGTCCTCAAAGCCATCAATGTTGCAGATAGCAAGGGCCCAAAGCTTTTCCAGGCCACGGACGTATCCCTCTGGTAACCCACGCTTTTTTGCGTGGGGGTCATAGGAGCAAGTTTGGCCGGAAGCCAGGCAGGCGGAACAGGAAGGACGGAGGCCATCGCATTTGTCCTAGAACATGATCTAAAGTCAGACTCGGCAGGGGAAGTGATGTTCTGGACTATGTCATCTAGTCACCTTTTTGCTGCGACACCTATCGCAGGCTCTGGAAACCCTCTTGCGCCGAGGGGCTCTCAAGTCAAGACCCTCATCCATTGAGGGATCACTTGTTGCAAAAACGGCAAGCCATGCAGGCTAGATTAGCAGGGAAAAGCTAGTAAGATGGGCTCTATAACAGGCGGAAGGAAGGACAGAGGCGCATTTCTGACCCCCCAAAGATGAATAGGGAAGAAAAGAGAGCTGAAATTACGCAAGTCAAGACAAGCGACGATTGAAGCGCCTTGGCCCGCTGAGAAGCCGGAGAGAAATGGCCAGGCCCATCCCAGGCAGAGACAGCTGGAAACAGGAAGCAGAGGCGGCTTCGAGCCGGAGGGGTTCGGGGTGAGGTTCGGGAAGTGGATGATGCCTCAGAAGGACAGCAAGAGGTAGAGAGAAAGAGACAATAATTCCGTCGGATATGTACCGCAACCCCACAACCCCACACACTCTCCCTCAGCGATGCGGACACTGGACAGTGGCAGTTTCCATTAATAACAACCTGCTGCTCTACAGTCTGTATCTACACTCAAAGTACTGCGTGAAACTGCGTCTACGGACGGAACGCTCCCGGGAAACAGGATGTGAGGCAGCTGGAAATCTTCCGATGCTAATTGACCCCATGGGTGCGACTATGCCCTTCAGCAAATAATTTGCGCTGCATTCCAAAGGCAATTGGCCTCGGCCCCCAAACTGCCGGTTTTCGGCGCTTCCATTCGGATTGAGATCCTCCGAAACCACTCTGCACTTTCTGCTTTGCAGCTGCGCATTTACACGATCCTGGTTTTGGTCCATGGAGCACTCTGTCTGGAGCACTCCATACCATCCCCACACATGCGATATGACACAGAGAGCGTTGTTTCAGTTTGTTATCTATGGCCTATGGAGTGATATCCCCTGCCTCGTATGTAGTTCTTCCATAACGGAGACTCCGGCCCGTTACCCGAATGCGCGCACAACATAAGCTGGATACAGCTGGCTAAGTCGTGACCAGAAGAACCGACCTCAGAACCGGCATCCCGGTCGGTAATCGTGGAGAAGGCGAGTCTTCATGAATGCGGGGCGGCAAATGTCTTTGCCGGACCCGGGGCGGTCACCACTTTGGCGCCACCCACACGAGCTTGGCCTTTGTCCAGGGCTGCTCTCAGTCTCTCAATAATGAATGAACATTCCGCCTCGTGCCCACCTGTCTGGGGTTATATTCTCTTCCCCAGTCATGTTCCCTAGCTTTCTCGCGGCTCTCGACCCCGTCCCATCTGTCCCTCCCCGCTCCTCGTAAAAGCATTCGCAGCATGACAACTGCCATTCTTCGTCCTCGTCCTCCCAAGAACCTTCACCATTACGTATCGTGTTCATATCCCAACCGGCTCAATCCAACAACTATGGATGTATGGGTGGTGAATCTTGACACATGATATCGGAACCAGCAACCATGCGAGTCGACTTGCAGGCGAATTCGTCGATTGCGGCGGACCATTCGCATCCTCAGCTTTCCCCTCCAAGCAAGAGAATTTGTCTCTCCCCTGGCAGCCGTGCCATGACGCCTCATAGGCCAGGTACAGAGGTGTACCGAAAGGTTGATCCTAAGGCGTCTCTGGTTTTGATTGGTATTCGGGGATGTGGGAAACGGTCTTTAGGGTTCGTTGCCGCTACTGCACTGAGGCGCCGCTTCATCACGGAGGATCATTACTTCAAGGAGGTTACAGGCCTACCACGACATGAGTATCTGAAACGTTATGGGAGTCAGGCTTTTCAGCAGCGTGACATTGAGGTTCTCAAGATGATGTTGGACAACCATCGTTCGAGCTGTGTGGTCGAGTGCGGCCTAGGCAGCCTTACCCGTCCCATCCAAGACTACCTCCGACAGTTTTGCGCCACAAACCCGGTTGTCTATATAGCCCGAGATATGGACCGCGTCCAAAAACTGTTAGGACTGGATGATCAAGCCGCGAAGTTGCTATGTGAAGGTGACCCACTGCATCGGACCTGCTCAAACTTCGAGTATTACAACGCTGAGGATCGCTCAGGCTTATCTGCGCAGCTGGACGAGGAAACGCAAGACCGACGCTCAGTTGGCTACTCCTTCAAGCTCAAGGATGCCAAGGAGGATTTCACGCGTTTTGTTCGTTTCGTGACAGGTACTGATGTCGGTCACTCCAGCTACGACTCCCCTTTCGTACTATTGGAAACTCCTCCCGAGCAACGATCTTACACTTATGCAATTTTTGTTCGCACTTCTGATTTGATTCATAACAGGATCAAACTTTCAGAACTTGAATCTGGGGGAGACGCTATCGAGTTATGTGTCGATGTCTGGAACTCGGAAATGCCAATAATAGTGAGCAAGCAGGTTTCAGTACTTAGAAGGAACACTCACGCGCCTATTATCCTGTCTATTGATACTCGTGCCTTGAAGATTCCCAGTGGTGATTCTTACTCGCCAGAGGCCCGTAATGTGGTTGCCCAGATTGTGGACCATGGACTACGGCTAGCCGTTGAGTATTTGGTAGTCGACCTGAATCAAGACAACACTCTTCTAAACGACGCTATTCGCAATAGGGGCATGACGAAGATTATCGGCCAGCGAATCTTTGAGCCACTCTCGGGCGTAACTTGGGACGATGAGGGGTGTCTGTCGACCTACCTAGATGCCGCCGGATTAGGATGCCAGCTAGTTCGCATTCTTCGTGTGGCAACTAGGCGGGAAGATAATACAGCTATCGCAAGATTTACCAACAAGGTGGAATCTTTGCTCGGAGATCATCCACCCGTTATAGCCTTCAACATTGGCAGTCTTGGGCGCACGTCTCAAGTATTCAACTCAACTCTCACCTCCGTTTCACACCCGGCAATCGAGCGACATCCTCAGAATGAGAGAGATCCGCAAATCCTAGCCCGCGACGCTGTGCAGGCCCTATTTCAAAGTTATGTCTTGGACCCGCTGCAGTTTTATATTCTTGGTGGTAGCGTAGCCTACAGTCTGTCACCTGCAATGTACAACGCTGCATTTCGCCACTGTGGCATGGATCATACCTACAGTATCCCTGAGAAACCAACGCTGGCAGCTCTAGACCAGTTGGGTCGAGATCCCAATTTTGGCGGTGCCAGTGTCGTCCAGCCGTGGAGGGTTGAGGTTTTCCAGAAGCTTGCGGCAAAGAGCCGCCACGCCGAAGCCATTGGAGCGATCAATACAATCATGCCGCTGCGTGGCCAACCAAATGGAACTATGTTTCCTCTACAAGAGCAAGCAAGCCGTCGTCACCTGGCTGGCCCAGTGTTGGGATGGTATGGCGAGAATACGGACTGGGTTGGTATCATGACATGCATAAACCGCAATCTCTCCCCACGCAACGCCATCAGCCCGTCGAAGACCACCGGCTTAGTTATTGGAGCGGGTGGGATGGCACGTGCCGCTATCTACGCCATGCTCCGACTCGGTTGCCGGAAAATCTTCATTTACAACCGGACTTTATCTCGCGCGGAGAGCGTCGCTCGTCATTTCAATTCATGGGCGGCCTCTCAGGTTGGATCGACGGAAGTGGTGTATGTGCTTCGGTCACTGCAAGACGAATGGCCCTCAAGTGCCCGCCCTCCGTGTATGATCGCATCCTGCGTACCAGCAGATCCGAACCGAGACGAGCCTCCAGCGAACTTTGAGATGCCACCGCAGTGGCTGGCGAGTCCGACTGGCGGTGTAGTCCTCGAGGTATGTGACCTTTCCCATAAGACCTCCGGGATCCGACTAATGCATGACAGTTCGCGTATAAGCCTCTCGACACGCCGCTGCTTCGCCAAATGCGCCGCTTTCGTAGCGATACTGAACTTCAGTGGGTCTTGGTAGATGGCCTTGATAATGTTGCCGAACAGGCGATCGCGCAGTTTGAGATATTAACTGGGCGAAAAGCGCCGCGCCGGCTCATGACTATGGAGGCACTCCGTAACTATGTTGGAGAAAACGGACCGTTTGATGAAAAGACAATTCGGGCTCGTCTGGACATCAACGAATAGATTATAGATGATGTAGAGCACTATGTACGAATAAATGAAGTCATGAAGCCATTGTCCTCTCCTTGTCGTAGTTACAGGTCACGTGCATCTCGATCTCAGGGGAGCCGCAACATTGCGCTCGCAATTCATCGAACCTCCGCAATTCTCAACCCCAAGATGGGATTCCTATCAAATCGTCTTCTCCATAAATCGAATCAAAATTACTCCGTTCATGGCCTCTCATCAGCGGAAGGCCTCTGGCGCCTCTGAGGCTGACTTTTTCGACATCCCGGACGAACCGTTTCTCGCGATAGTCAAACACCAACTAAGACGTATCCGGACCTGGGCGTTCATTCTCGTCTTCATCCTTTTCATACTTTTCCTTCGACGAGAACCGGCGCCCGCACCCGTCGCGCCGCATATCAACTACGACCTAGTCGACTGGTCTCGCTACGCGTACAGCCAATATGCCACTTCCAGTCCGTACCTCTGCAACGCAGTCCTCGTCTTTGATGCCCTAGAGAAGCTCGGAAGCCGGGCACAGCGAGTGTTATACTACCCAAAGCGTTGGGATGTGGTCGTTGAGAGCGACCATGATCGAGATAGCCAGTTGCTTCGGTTGGCGAAGAATAAGTACAAGGCGATGCTGGTGCCAATTGAGTTGGAAATGATCAAACCAGATGCAGGTGTGTGCGTACCCTGGGTGATAGTCATACTGTGGCTTATCGCTTCCTCAATATCAAGATGCTAACACATGTTATCCGCAAAACCAGGGCCCGGTGAACCTTGGAATAAAAGCATCTCGAAATTGCTCGCATTCGCCGAGACCGAGTTCAAACGGGTCATCCACCTCGACTCCGATATCCTCGTTTTAAAAAACATGGACGAGCTTTTCTTCCTTCCCTCTGCACCTGTCGCAATGCCTCGCGCCTACTGGCTTCTTCCCGAGCAGAAAGCCCTTTCGTCCCTTCTTCTCGTGATTGAGCCTTCATACCGCCGATTCAAAACCCTCCTGGACGCGGCTCTTGGCAAGTCCGAGACCAGCGATGATGATAATAAGAGTCCAAGGATCAAATACGACATGGACATTCTGAACGAATACTACGGTGACTCCGCTATGGTCCTACCGCACAAACAGTACGGGTTGATATCGGGCGAGTTTCGTTCGGAGAACCACACGGCGTTCCTTGGGAGCGACGACGAAGTTTGGGATCCAGATAGGGTTCTTGCGGAAGCCAAGTTTGTGCACTTTTCGGATTGGCCGCTGCCCAAGCCCTGGGTTATGTGGCCCCATGAAATGTTGGCCGATATCTTGCCGAAATGCAAGAATAACCCTGGCACGCTGCATGAAAGCGGATGTCGTGACCGAGATGTGTGGATGAAGCTCTATGATGACTTCCGTATCAAGCGGAGGGTAGGTCTTTATTCCATGACTTGCACGAAGGTCGTTCATTAATTGTCTGCTTAGGATGTATGCAAGCTTCTCAGTTACCCTGCGCCGAATTGGCCTCCCGGGAATAATCCGCCCCCTGCGAAGGACCCGCCTGCTGGAGAGCAGTGAAAATATGCACGGAGTTAGGGACACTTTCCGGGGTTACTCGTTGATTTTGTATATATAGATAAAAATATGAGGCGAAAATGGAGCAACATATAGGCGAACCAGGCAATTGCATTTCTGTTAAGGCTAGATTTGTCAATGCTACCCAAGCTCATGAGTACTACTGAGAAAGAGAAGTGTCGTGCGCAAAGGATGGACTTATTAGCGTCCAAGAATCGGACTACGTTATACAACTACTATCTAGTTTGGGAACGCAAAAGGGACACGACTAAACTCCCGAAAGGTTTCCTGGCGAGGGCGCCTCTACTTGCAAAGCATTCCACATGCGCCAATCGTACCGTCTGTATCATTTATCAGGGCAAGCAGGGCAAACCACGATGGAGAAAAGCAGGGAGCGCCCAGGAATGTAGGATTGTAAACACTAAATAGACGTACAACATGCCGGTGCTACTACCAAGACGAAAATCCTCGATGGGCCTGTCCCTCAATTTCTCACCGACGACTTTACAAGTACTTCAATTTCCTCCTTCAGGCCCTCCTAACCAAGTTGGCATTTCGACTCGGGCAGACAAAATGCCCACCGCATATACCTACGCCGGCTTCCTCAAAGCCCTTCCCCTCCTACTAACACTCGCCCAACCCACCCTATCCACCCCCCTAGAGACCGACAACCCACCAACAAAGCAAGGAGACGCTCTTCTCACCACGACAGACGAATTCAGCTTCAGCTGCCTCCCGCTAACAGCGCAACTGACGGACCCGATTGTATTCCCCGGCCAAGAATCAACACACACGCACCTCGTCACAGGGGGAACCGCATTTCAACGAACAATGGGCCCGCAGACTGCGCTGAATGCAAGCGAGACGACGTGCGAGGTTGCGCTTGATAAAAGCAATTATTGGATCCCGGCGCTTTATCATCGGAATAAGGAGGGGAGGTTTGAGATGGTGGAATATGAGTCGAGTGTATGGTGACCTTTCGTTGCGTTGATTTTTTCTCTTCAGAGTTCAGAGGTTGCGGTAGTAGTCATTGGCGGGCACTTGGAGTGGCCTTGAATGCAACGGAATGGAACGTTGTGGCTAATTGTGAGCATTGAGCGCTGCGCGCTGAACAGGCCGTTTATTATCTCAATCGGGCGTGCGATTACGACGCTGAGGCGCAGGTTTGTAAGGTTGAACGCTCTAAGTACTCTCTCGCGCCGCCGGCAGGACTGCGCATGGTCGCTGGAGATCTTAGACTTCAGTGAGACACCTGATTCCCCTACATTCTGAATGCTGTACTCTGCTGACAGCGGCCAGGACATATAACGACTCGGACTTCGCCCAGCGTGCAATCTCGCACATGTGTCTGGAGCAAGGCGGGGGCTCGAACGAGACTAAGCACCTTCCCCAGGAACCGTGCGAAAAGCTGAGGTCGCAAGTATTCTTCCCTTCCTGCTGGGATGGCAAGTACCTCGATAGTCCGGACCACAAGAGTCATGTAGGTGCTCCTTCAGATGGTGTATGTCAACCCTGGACAGCTGACGTTGCCCCAATTCATAGATGGCATACCCCGCCGTTGGAGACTATAACAAGGGTGTCTGCCCCAAGTCTCATCCCATGGCCATCTATTCAATCTTCGTGGAGTTTATCTTCAACACGAAGCCGTTCCCAGATTATCAGAACTGGGTATATGCCACTGGCGACCGGACCGGATACGGTTTGCACGGCGACTTCATTAATGGGTGGACGGATCAAGTCGCCCTGCAAGGGGCGTTCGAGACCTGCACGGGGTCGGGGTGGTTGAGAGACCCTAGGTGCTCCATCACGAAGACTCAGAAGAGACCATTGGTGCCGTTGTTTTTGCAGCCGGATGCGCCCGTCCCTGGGGATGACCTCGGTCAGAAAGCGGCCATACCGAAGCTGCCTGGTCACCCTGAGCACGTCCATTAACCAGAGTCCAAGGCAGTGTACCCCCTCTTGTAAATAGCATCGTAGTTCCGCGTATACGATAGGAATTATGGCATTCAGTCCAGGTGTTGGAGAGCGCCGGCCGGTTCCCATGGCGAATATTCTAGATGTATCGAGCAGGGCGACCACGGACAGACCTGGTCGTCACCAACATCTCTTCCAGCTCAGTGAACATACCCCATCCCCTTCCTCCACCAATTCCAAACCCCTCGCTGCTCCATCAAACTCCCAAACTCCTTGACACTCTCCACCTCCTCCAACCCAATCGGCAATCGCTTGTCCTCCTTACGCTTACCGCCCCCTTTCTCCTTCTCCTTCCCCTTTATCTTCTCACCCTTACCAACCTCCCCCTCAACCACTGCACTCGCGGGCCTCGCAACAAGCTGAAAATCCTTATACCTTAGACTCCGCACCGTCCCAACCCACGACTCAAAAGCCTCTTTATCGCTCGCCTCGACGTACATGATCACCGGGCATCCGCCGGAGCGCAGCAGGGCGAAGACGTTCAGGCCGTCGGCGGCGCTTTTCAGCGCGGAGACTTTTTTGCGCGATGTTATGTGGTGCGTGCGGATTAGGGCGTTGTAGTAGGTCATTCTGTGATTTTAGTTGGTGGCGGCGAGAGATTGGGTTGGTTATTCATTGATTGGTGGTGGGCGTTGAATTAACATGGTTGTTGTAATAAGTGGGTGTTGCAGTTCTTTATTTTGGTGTGGAGGCAGAGCGGCTACGTCATTATCGGAACAACTGCGAACATAGGACTATACAGAGTATATTTAGAACGAGGTTGATTAGTTCATCAGAGAATGGATTTCTAACCAGATCCGAAAATAACAAAAAAATTCTAGTTAACGAGACACGTGTAAATCATGACAATCATAAGCTCCAAGCTTCATCCTAACCAATTCAACGCCATCACCGTATGCAAACACTTACACACGCTCTACCGCAACAGACTTAGCATCCTTCTCGGCCTCATTTTCAGAGGCCTTGAGCTGCTCCTTATCGCTCCAATCTCTAGCAACAGACACACCCTCGCCATCGAAAAGAACAGCCATATTCTCCAGACTGTAGCCCCTGGTTTCAGGGTAGAAGAAGTAGGATGTCAGACCGTAACAGACGAGGATAGCACAGAAGACGAAGTAATACTTCCATCCAATGGCCCCTAGCGCAATGGGGTTAACGAATGTGTTGAAGATCAATGCGAAGATTGCAGAGAGCCAGGCGACACTCAGACCGCGGGATCGTAGTGTGAATGGCCAGATTTCACAGGGGTATGCGACTAGTAAGGGAGTCCTGTTGGAAGCACGGCATGTTAGAATGCATGGCTCTTGAAGGCTTGGAAAAGCGAAGAATGAGACTAAACTTACAAGGCTATATCATAACCCGCAAAATAAATGAAGATGAATGGGATGACCGCCGCCCCCGTGGCTGCAGAGCCAGTCGAAGCAAACCCGCCAGACAGCCCAGTAATGATGATGTAGCTGACAAGCATCACGCCGGCGGAGGTCAAGAATAGAGTGCGTCTACCAGCCCGATCGACTGTTAACGCACCGACGGCACCAAATATGAGGTTCCAGATTTGCAGACAGCCAGAGATCAGTAGTTGGTCCTTTGTCTGCGTGATGCCCACAGTATCCAGCACCAAGGCTAGATAATAGGACACCACCCCGTTTCCAGCCCACTGGGAGAAGATACCGAGAGTAACAGTGATCAAAAGGCGATGACGGTTCCCGGGCGTCTTGACCATGTCCGACCAGCTCGATGAGGTGTTTGATTCCTTCTCTGTGCCAATAGCTATTTCGATTTCTCGAACTTCCTCGGTCACGAGCGGTGCGGTAAGGTCACCACCGGCATGCAATTCAGCAAGCACTTTACCAGCCTCTTCCACGCGGCCCTGGCCAATCAGCCAGCGGGGGCTTTCAGGCGCAAGAAGAAACCCTGGGATAGCGACTAGAGGGCAAAGCATCTGCAGCAAGGTTGGTAGCCTCCACGACCAAGACGAGGTGTACATGCGAGTAGAGAATGTGACCCAAGCAGATATAACGGCTCCAACGTAGTACCCCATGTTGAACAGACAGGATGATATACTACGGTGGGCGGGGTAGGCAATCTCATTCAGTAGGAGAGGAGGTGCATTGGTGATCCAGCCCGAGCTCATACCAACTAGAACGCGGGACACAATGAAGATGGTGTCATTGGGAGCTGCAGCGCCCAGGACGGAGCCGGCGATGATCAATACAATGCCTATCCAGACGCAGGGCTTCCGACCAAACTTGTTGCTGCACCACGCAGCGAGGGGTAGCGAGACAAGGGCACCGGCGGAGTAGATTGCGTTGATGAAACCGAGCCAAGTCCCGGCCGGTTGCTCCATGAATTCCATCCAACTGTCCAGCGATTGGAGGCCATTGACCAAGGAGCCATCGTAACCATTGGAGGAGGCTAAAGATGTCAGCACGCATCTGTGAAACGTGCCTGGGGATAGCACTGACAGAAGAAGATTAAGGATAGGATGCAGAAATTGAGGCGACGGAATTGAGGACTCCTCCACCATGAGGTCTTTGGGAGGGTGGCTGCTAGCTGATCATGACCGGAAGTCTGGAGGTTTTTCGTAGCCATCCTGATGCATAATATGCCGGAGGCAGATGGATGTATATTGTTGTCTGTGACTGCTCAGATGACAGCTTAGTGTGCTGGTATAGTTGGTATGATCTTGTTATTTGCGGGGATCTGGGACAGGTTCAGGTGCGGTGAAAGAGATTTTATACGAGGATTGTTTTGCTTTTTCCCTGCATGAAACTGGGCGAGCTCTGCCAATGCCATGCCGCCGAATTTTACCGGACATAACATGAGGGAAAACGTGGAGGAGTCTGGAGAAGAGTTGTGAGTGTAGCGCATGGGATGGCCAGGGAGTTGGGGTCAGAGTGTGGGGACTCCGGGGTCTGGCGTTGCTCCAATTGTTCCCGACTCCCCTGACATGGAGAGTCGACGATCCGGGGATCCTTGATTCACTCTGGAGATCATCATTAGCCATGCAATCGAATGAGTGATGTATCAAAGCAACTATTTCTCAGAAACATGCCCTCTATACGCAGTAATAGAGAAAACGTGGATGGCTTGGGCGTTCTTGACTGTGCTTGAACTTCTGGCAAATCGGGCCTGCACTTTGTCTCTGGAGTCTGGAGCTGAATCATGGACTGCTGGTTCCACCTGGCCAGACCAAATAAGGGAGTACTTCCCATATGCTTTTCCTACTTGGGGACTCCAGCCAGCTGGCTACCTTCTTTACTATACTCTGATAGAAAACCTGAAATACCCCATATTGCGGCCAATCTGCTCTGGAGCTCGGCTTCTTTGGCCGCATATTAACACCCAAGACACCACGCGGTCGAAGTATCGCTCTTGGCAAGCGCTCTCCGCGAAGCGCAAATGACATCAAACCCCGGAGTCGGCGCGGTTAGGCTTTGAAAGTGGTATTGCTTGTCCTTCCAGGGTGAACGGATCCTCTTGCGATGCAGCACAACGCAACAACCAGCCCACTTCTTGATGAATCGTTTTTATCAGTGACGGTCGATTTCACGCCGGCAGAGAGTTCTACTGTTCGTTTTTTCCTGGCGATGAGGCCATAGTTCGTACGATGATAGGATACTTCGGTGCCCGCCCAAGCCTGAAGTTCGTCGGTATCAAACGACGTTCGTGTTAAGCTGCACAATTCACCATCTCTTTGTTTTGTTGAGTCTATGCCATACTCGCAGTGACAACCATTGCTTTTGACTTTGGAACAAGGCTCTGACCATTGCCATCATCATCCTTGAGATCTGGATAGCCGAATCCTAGAGCCTTATCCTGCTGAAGTACCAAAGCCACCGCGGTGGCATTGGTGTCTCAAAGCGAAAACCCATGGGATCAACCCCAACACTAGAATTTCAGGTACAGGCTCACAAGAAGGCTAATCGCGAATAATGGCTGTTGGATCAAAGCTTGAGCTATCAAAACCCCAGTAAAGGAGGAAACTTCTTACATTAACTGGTTGCCTAGAGCTGAACGAACGTTCCATTAGGGTATCGCGAATGAAAGACCAATATAAGCTCTTCTTATGTGATATTGAGCACAATCTGCTTGTGGTAAGTCGTGTCACCAAGTCTTGGATCTGAAGATGGCTTGGTAAGGTTTCTTTGCCATAGAAGTTTGCAAGCAAACCCTCGCTCATGAAACCCAAATTACCCTGGCCACAATGACTTTATCGGATATGTCTTCAGCTCACTAACTACCATCCATTACCTAAGATGGTTGACTGATTCAGCGGTTTTGGATTTCAACCCTCAAAACAGACAGAGAACTGACCAGCGATTGTTCCTTGTGTGGACGGCTGATAGCAGCACAAGTCTTATGGCATAGGTATTCAGAGAAGGACAGAAGAGCAAAAGACGGCTGCCAATGGCTCTGATCAAGCGTCTGCAAGCGGCTAGAAAGAGCATATAGTCAAATACAGCGCGGAAGACTGTCGTTCGCGAAAGTAAGGCAATGAGGTCAAAGTTGTCGTTGCTCCAATGCCCACAATTTTTTCCATGGACTTGACATATCAAAACGCGAGGATGCACAGTTAAGCCCTCAAAGAAGATGTGGCCAAGAGTTTCTGCCCTGGAGGGAATGTCACCCAGCCTTCTGGAGAGCGGCAGAGGTTGTTCGAGGGCGGAGAACCGAATGACACCGGAGAAAGTGTGGGGATGGCCATATAGTTCTGTGAGATCCTTAGTATAGACTCGTGCTTGACAGGGAAATCCGTACTTTGTTATCTAACCCAGCCAGATAACGATTGACCATGGAGAGTTGTGAGAGGAGACGCGAGGCGATGACGCGATCCTGGAAATCCTGCGAGTACAGTCATTTCTCATCCCCTTAGCATCCCTGTTCCCTGCATAGAGGTCACCAAAACTCCCCTCCCATTCTCTCGCCCAAGAATGCCTCGTTTACTGGGCTCCCAAGCACTCAATTGCGGTTGCCTAACTCACTATCTCGTTCAAGGCCCGGTACCCGAGTAAAGTATCCATCTCGTCCATCTATCTGTTTCAACGCATATGCTGATACTTAGTCTCCTAGTACTAAGGAAGTGGCTTGCGTGCCCAACAAAGCCACCATCATTCACTGACGATCGACCTGCGACGGGAGCTTCGTCGTGTTCGAGCCCAATCATACCGTGTGCATTATTACCCCGAAGATATTATCAATCTTCTGCCAGCAAACCATAGGAGAACATCATTACTCGTTAAGTCATTCTACTCCGCCCGCAGCATGGGCTATCTCTCTACCTAGTACATATAGAGTACATACCCAGTTGCAGCCGCTCCAGCTTGCTTCATCTCAGATCCTGCCGGCTGCTGGTACCATTCGACCCAGCCTCTGTCGAGCCCTCGGATCTCTTGCGTCCATTCAGACCCCTGCTGCCCCCTGCGCCTTCCTTCGCAGCCCTCAAAATCCAGACAGTGATGTAGACCAAGCCCATCATGCCAGCAATCACCGAGTAAGCAATCACAGCACTTGTCGGCGTATTCGGATTTTCGCCAATGCCTGCCAAGCGAAAACCAAGACCGCCGGCGACGACTCCCAGGATGTTCGCCAGCCGGCCCAACCACCGGTGGAGAATCCCAAAGATACTTTTACCTCCTGTACGTCGAAAATGCAAATGCTGCAGCAGGCCCATGGCCGGCTGGAACAAGATAAGAAGCCCAATGACGATGAGGCCAAGAACCGGATGGACGTCATCCATGATGTCGTCGTCCCGTCCCATTTTGATCCCCAGTCCCATCCCTGCAATGGCCAAGCAGAGGGTGAGGACTTGAAGTGGTGCATGCGCCTTGACGATGATGCCGCGCATGGGGAGAGCAGTAAGCAGCCCAAAGGAGGGGAACAGAATAATAAAGGCAATGCTCATGATGACGCCGTGAGCGATTAATAGATTCACGCCGTTTCCTGCGTGTCCTTCAATCTCATCTGGCTGATTTGAGGGAGAGCTCGGATCGTAGTTGAGGAACGGATTGTCCGATCTCAAGACCGCATTTTGCAACGTCACGCTGGTACCGCCGAAATCATCGTGGAAACTGATATCGGCATCTGGATTGTCCGAATCGAGCGACGCTCCTCCCTTGTACGCAAAAATCCAGGGCGAACTGTCTGAGTAGCTGCAGGTGTCGCAGCGCACATTCGCAGTCATGACCCCATCCTGGATGCCACTGCCATCTAGAAGAGAAAGCTGGGCATCGGAATTATGCTGTGGTGAAACATGCCCAGTTCCTGAACGAGGAGATATGGTAACGTTGTCTGATGGAGCTGAATAGAGAACGAAAATGTCGGCACCCGCCATTTGTGTTCCCTGACCGAGGGCTACCCATTCAAAAGTTGTCGGTGCGCGGATCTGGAAAAAAATGGGCCCTGAACCGGAAGACACTGTACTTCGAGAAGCCGTGACGCTATAGAAGATCTCATTTTGGCCTTGAGGCGAGAAGGTGTCGATTTGCGCCGCGACAAAGGAACCTATTGAAGCTGGTCAGCACATCGATACGCTTACATTTGCAAGAACTTCTGGGAAGACTTACTGATTCCCAACAAGACGGACCTTACTGAAAGGATCGGATACTTCATCGTGAACATGGGATGCGATGCAATTGTCTGGGTACGGTGGGGTTGAAGAAAGCTCCGGAGGGAGTCCTCTATATAGCCAAGGATTCAAGCCAAGTCCCCCTTTGATGAAAGACAATGACAAAAAGAGTGAAACCGCGCCACGGTAAGATCTGCGCCTCAAGGGTTACGAAGCTTTGTGCACCGACACACGTCGCTCACCCCTCCTTTGTTGGGCTCATTGAATCATGATCCCCAATTGACTTTAGGGCTACCGCGTCGAACCCACCCGCAGAGAATCATCTCGAACCTTAGTGGTCAATTCAACGAGGCAGCTGCCTGCTAGGAGTTTCCGATGATTCTGATAACAACCCTAATTGCGTCTTACTTTTGAGCAATCGGGCTTGGCTGCCTTGGCCGTCCTGTTTGCCAAACATCTTCGAGACCCGAGTAGGGCCTCCCGGGGTGCGTACTACTCCGAGTATGACCAGCCGTCTTCAGCGACAAGGATGAGACATACGTACAAGTAGCACGATAACGGCAAGGGTTACATATAGCAACGGAAGCTCCGTGCTTATTCTTTAGAGCCTAGAGCACCCGCTAGCTCTCAGCTGTGCAAGCTGCTTATGATGAATGAGCATCACTCTATTGGCGCAATTGTGACAGGACACATCCAGCTGGCTCCTTGCATGTAGATCGCTTTATGTGCCTTGTCATATTCCTTAGCGGCCCTGGAATTTCTAATCATTACTCATTGTGTGCTAGGTACATACTGACGACAGTACTAATTCACGATGCGCTCTTGGGCTCGGTATAATTGGCGCTTGCGGATCATTACCTACAGAGTAGTCTTCATCAGCAGCTGATTCCATCCTGGGCCGGAAGATACATGAGCTGAAGAGCTGGGGAAACGACCCACAACCGCCCAGCGCCTCAGCTATGTAGATTATAGCTCTGCAAGGGATAGCGAGCACGAGCCCTTGCATGATTATTGGACTGCTGCGTCACATTTTACTATACCTTGCGGGGTGCAGATAAATAATACCAATTTCGGGTAGAAGCGCCCTCGTCCATTCACTATTCATACGTAAGGAAAATCCTCGGAAGATGATAGGGCAGGTTGTGCCGAGAAAGTTGCTATGCTATGTGGACAGAGCTCTTGCATTGACATCACTGATATTGACCCTACTCTCATAACTCTTCCACATGTTCATCTCACATTGTTTTGGACTTAATCTCTTTAACAAACATCTGAACACCTGAAAATCCGAACATGTGGTCACCAGAGTATCGAAACATGGAAAAGCATAAACCTCAAAGCAAGAACATAACCACTAAAATACATGAAACCCGCAATAGACCCCGACGGACCACTGATCGAAGCGAGAAAAACTGACCAGGTCAGGTTCGCCAGCTTAGCATAGCACAAGGCTTGAACACCTTATCAGTCTCCGACAACGGTGGTCCTTTTACGGTTGAACCTAGCCAGGAAAGGGTTCGCCCTATACTCCGCCCATACGTCATAATGAACTGTCACAACAAAATCACACTCCTTAACAATATCCCAAAGTGTCTCGCACGCGAAGTTAAATTCCTCTGCAACCTCGCGATTATCCCATATCTCAAGGTGGTCCCAGCGGGCGCCAACCTCGAGCATTCCATTCGGATCATCATCACGCGGCACGAGGGTCAGGAACTCAAAGTTTGGCAGCTCGACGTAAAGACCGTACCGCGGCATATTTATAGTACGCATATTAAGCGAGCCCACAGTATCGAGGATGGAAAAGCTGATGTTGCTGATCGTTAGGCAGTGCAGGGACGGCGGGAGCTCTTGGTCGGCGGTGTACGGGTACTGGTCGACAGCGAGGTGGCGGAGGTTCTCGAATGGTGCGAAGGAGCCGTACTTTTTGCACTTGCCCCATTGGGTTGGATGGATCTCGTCCCAGTCGAGGTTGCAGCGGATTGTGCGGAGGTTTTCCTTCTGCGAGGCGAGGATCGTGAGGAGTTTCGAGGGCTCGAATTGGCATGAATCTTCGATATTGTTTCCGTAGTAGTTGCGGCCTCGATAGTTGAACTCCTTGAGGCACTTGCATCCTTCAATAAGTGATGTAAGGCTCTCCAAGCTGATGGAGGCCTCGAGCAAGGATAGAGTCGAGATGTTGAGGGTGCCTGGCTCGATATCGAACGATGGGCAGCTTGCGGAGTCACCATTCAAATAGATCAAAGTGACATCCTCAAGCATGGGTAACTGTAAGACGAGATCGAGATTGTCCATCGAGTCGTGCTCTGTGTGGGCCAGGTCCCGGAGAACCAGCGACTTCAGGTTCTTGAGATACGGCAGCTCGCCTGAAGGCCACCAATAAGGAAACAGAGGCTCGAGGTCTTCAAGCCCTTCTTCCGCAATGGTGAGTTGCAGATGTTCAAGGTTTGGCATGCGGGAAGCCAAGACAAGTAAGTATGGATTCGACTTCATCTCTGCTGCCTCAGCGAACAAGAGAGCTCTGATATCAGATTGAAGCTGCTGGAATCCAGTAGACAGCACCTTGAAGGTATCAGCATCGAATTCAGCCTTACGGACATCCTCCTCGTCAAAGTCGTCCCCGGAGGCATCAAAGTGAGCACTCTGGACACGGGCCGCAAGGTCAGGGCGAGAAATCAAGGTTCTGGTGAAGAGGACTAGAGGCACAATGCGTCCAGGTGGAGGACCATGCTTATGGCAGCACTGACAATGGACTTCACGGACAAACGAATTGTAGAGGAACGGCTGTGCAATTGAACAGAGTCGCCTGGAAGTTAAACAGAGAGCTCGCAGCTCGCTTGTAAACATGAAGTGGTCAAAGTGAGAGAGGATGATGAGGAGGATCTCGTCTGGGAGGTCTAGCAGATTGATCATGACTGCGGATTGATCAATTGGCAAGAAAAACAGATGAAGGGGTTGGCAATTGATGAAGGTGAGATGGAAGAGAAGAAACTGAGATGGAGAAGAAATGGTTGATGAAAAAAGGAGGAAAGGTGGGAGAGGAGGAAGCATGCCCGTCAGCGGGTGAAGTAAAAGACCCTGAGCTGAATTCACTCACTTCCATCCTGCACTCAATGAATCTTTCGCTCGTTCACTCTGACTAAATCGTTGGCCCTCAAGCTTTCTGGAAGAATGCTTCTCTTAGATTATCAGCCGTCACAACCGCAAACAATATTGTCTTTGGGTTAGACAAATCAGAGGCTACAAACAAATCATGAGTGTTCGATCAATTCAGTGACTAACTGATATCAGAATACACAGAGTCACAGAGTACGCCTACTCCGCGTCCGAATCCGAAGCCTGACACTCAATCCCAATGCCATCCGGAATCCCATCACAAATAACGGTCCCCTCCTCCCCCTCCGGCGTCACCACCTGAAGATTCCTCACCTCAATCCCATCACAAACAGCATTCGGCGAACAAATCAACTCAGCCACGATATCACCCTCAGCACCAGATGACGTCCCGTGAACGTTCTCAAACACAACATTCGTGACGTTGACCTGCGACGGGAAACTTGCACACTCGTCCGCGGGAATGTTGAAGTAACACTGATCGAGGAGAATCGGGTAGTCGGTGTTCTCGACGTGGATGTTCTTATACGTTATGTTGTTGATACGACCGTAGCCGACGCCTTCGCCGGCCCAGGCTTTGAGGCGTGCGCCGTTCTGTTGACAGTCAGTTTCGTCCATGAACAGTGTTCAGGGTATGTACCTCTCCGTTTAGTAGAGTGACGTTCTCAATGTACCCATGCTCAATGATATCCAAGACGCCGGGGTACTGGCCGATGCTCCCCATGGACACGCCGTGGGTGTTATTGCACCAGAGATTCTGCACGAAGATGTTCGTTGTGTTCGGCTTGGGCGAGAAGCAGTCATCGCCAACATCGACACGGGTATTTGTAACAGAAATCCCGTTGACATTGAAGGAGTCGAATCCGTCGCTGTTTTTAGGTTCGGCCTGCCTTGGTTAGCTACATCGTCCATGTTCCATGACTTGGTGGCTTGGCGGCATACAGAAGCATTTGTCGAAAAGGCATTGATGAACACGTTGTCGAACGAGATATCCTTGCTATTTACGAAGAAGTTGGTCCAGACAGGGGAATTGAGCTGCGTGATTCCCTCGACGGAGAGGCGCGTTGCGTTCTCGGCCACGAATAGGATGGGGCGGAGGTAGGTGTTATCAGGGTCCTTTGAAGCGTTAGCTTTTAGTCGCGTTCTCAACTAGAAGCAGCTAAGCATACCAAGATCTCCTGCCCGGCAAATTCATTATACCATCTTTGCCCGTTGCCATTTAGCGTTCCACTGCCGAAGATACTGATGTCGCGCCCTCCCCATCGCCACCAAGTAATCGAGTTCTGAAACTCGTAATAGAAATAATTCGCTTGCCAATATTCCACGTCGTCCGTGAACTATAAAAAAAAAGCAATTAGCGATACTTCATGAGCCCACGAAGAAGAGACAAACGAGATCGTACCTTCAACTCCCCATCCAACTGCACCTCAACATTATCCAAGAACGACAGATCAAGCCTCTTCCCAATAACGTACTTCTCACCCTTCTTCAAAAGGAGTCGTCCACCGTGATTCGCCCGACGAATGCCCCAGAGGAAATCAGCCGAGATGTCGTCGGTGTCATTGTGCGAAGAGCGAATCGTCACCGTTCGCCTGTCATGGTGTTTATTGTGGTGGGCCCCGATTTTTCTCAATTCGGCCTTATCATTGACAGAGTAGACATTGGCGCCGGGGGGCAGACGATCGGGGGAATCGAAAACGAGGCCGGTTACAGTCGTTGCGCAGAGAGCGAGGACCGGAAGGAGTTTCATGATGCTGGCGCTGGTGCTCGCTGGTGCCATTCGGGACACGGACAGACAGCCTTGTAGGGCTCTGAGCCAAGTGCGAAGAAGAACACTTTATACAGTGGGCAGCTCTCGAAAGCCACCGCAGGCATATTGACGTCGCAAATTCTCCGCCTATGAAGAGCCATTGTGAGCCCCGGTGGAGGTTGAGTTGGTTAGTTGATGAGGGGCATCAATTGACCGCAGGCGTCGGAAAAAGAAACGCGGCAATTGCTCTAGCTGCAGCTTCGAGATTAAAAACGGAGCTCTTTCCCCAGCTTTGGCTTATGACGATCTTCTCCAAATCTCCTGGTCGTTATTTTTCCGGTGACAAGACTGAATTTCCGCCAATCAGAGCTATTGTAAGATAGATGAAGGTATACTGGATGGATTAATTGCCGATGCTGTAGGTTGCAGTATTATTTTGGATGTGGCTTTATATACACTTGCCTGGGCTATGTTCGCCGCCAGAATGGCTTCATAACCGACCGAACATAAACTAGTAGATAGACCATCAGGTAATTGGAAATCACAAACGCCAGGAAGATGCCAAAATATGGCCAGATCTTGGACGAATCCAGCCCAATTCCAGAAAGATACTATGACCAGTATTAGGAACGTCTCTGAAAAGAGCAAGAGGGATGGCGGCAATCTTACATCATCTCCATAGCTATATTCGCAGTATCCGCACTCCCCAAGGTCATCTGGATTAGAAAGATATCCCACACCATGCTCAGTAAGCCATGACCCAGCGTACTCCCCGCAGGTCATGTTAGCAGGACTTTGGAACACGGTCAACTCGCTCTCGTCGCAGATGACGGGCACGCCGCGTAGGACTGAAGTCAAGACACCTCCAATCCAATAGGTGAACGGCGTGACGTAGTACATTGTGTAAGCCCAAAAAGCAGGCATGTTCTGGTGAGGCTGCAGAATACCATTGAATAACTCGCACATGATGATGAAGAAAGGCATCAATGTTGCAGCAACCATTGAGTCAGCACTGTGAAATCTTCGTTAGCCTGGTCCTCGCCCTAAGACCGACAGCACTCACCTCAGAGCAGCAATCCATTGACCCCAGGATGTCGCGAAGAGGAAGAACAAGAAGAACATAAGGAAACTGTATCCCGCAGCGAACCCCAGTGGAAGCCCAACTGTGAAGTAATACAGAACGAAGAAAATAACGGCGCTGATGATGGCATACGGAACTTCGGAGACAATTTGCGCTGTGCAAAAAGCCACCCATCCATATGCTCCACTGGGCCCTTCGCGTGCCATCCACAAATCACGATTCATGATGAAACGCATGGAGATGGCATTAATAAACTCGGGGACCAACATGAGGACTAAGAAACATGAGAACGCCTTCGACTGTAGATCGGTGGTACTGTTTCCGATCTGGAGGTAGGTAAGGCCGTTTATCAATGCATGGAGAAACGAGGCGTAGAGTCGAGAGTACGGATACTCTGGACTTCTCCAGAATTGCCGTAATGTCCTTTGAGACAGGAGGAAGATTTGACGAGAGATTGCGGGCCCACTCAGCTTCTTCCGTACAGGGTCGCCAGGCTCCGAGTTTCCTCCCTTCTCATTCCTGATCTCGGCGATCTCTTGTCGAACCTCCTGTGCTTCGTCTGACTCGTTCCAGACGCCAGCCCAGTCGACACTGCTTGCAGCGTTCTTCGCACCTCCAACAACGATCTCAATGATATAGTCGGCAGCGTTGGTGACATTCTCAGGCTTCTGCCCATACTTGGTGAAGTAATCAAAGATAGAGCGCCCCGCTTCCCCTACTTTTCCGAAATAATAGGTCTTGCCACCGGGGCTCAAAGCCAGCACTCGATCAAAGAGTTCGAATTGTTCCTGATTCGCTTGATGAATGGTGCAGAGAATTGCCAGTCCTTGGTCAGCGAGCCGCCTCAACAATGCGCAAATACTAGACGCAGCTTGGCTATCCAGTCCACTTGTTGGTTCATCCAGGAACAATAGCATCTCTGGTTTTGCGCAAAGCTCAACACCAATAGTGACGCGCTTTTTCTTCTCAATGTCCAACGAACCAATTAGGGCGTTCTGTAGGTCCACCAAATCCAGCGTTGCTAGAACAGCTCTCGCGTAAGCCAATTTCTCGTTGTCAGGCACAGCTTGATCTTGACGAAGCAGCGCTGAAAATTCGAATGCTTCTCGGACGGTGCTACTTTCGTCGTGAATGTCCATTTGCTCGCAGTAGCCGATTCGCGATTTGAACGAGGAGTCAATAGGCTTTCCGTCGACATATATTGTACCCTTGAGTTCGCCGGAGCTTTGCCGTTGAGTGAGGGCAGTCAACACTAGCAAGAGTTAGTAAAGTAGAGCCAGTACGGTAAAAACCACTTACAAGTCGATTTTCCAGCTCCAGAAGCTCCGACCAGTGCCGTCAACGTCCCAGGTTTGCAGTATCCGCTAACACCATCCAATAGCTTACGTTCCTCCTTCTCAACTTGAACAAAAAGCTCAAGATTATCCCAGGAGAATGATGATTTGGTAGCAATGAGAGCTTGGGAAGATTGGTTCTCAAGATCGGATGGTGCTGGCTTTGTTTCATCAACCTGAACGGGTCGTCCCTCTTCGTCATTGGCCTTCGCGATCATACTCGACCGGTTCCGAGACTTCTTGTACTGGATTGGCCCGGCGCTGCCTGGTTCCCATTCCAGGATTTCACTAAGAACGCAGGTGCCAGCCACAAAAGCCACGGTGAAAAGACACAAGATACCAAAGTTGCGCCAAACATGGCTAAAATAGAACCCATATTTGACCGCAAGGTAGTCGTCACCGTTGACGATGGTCGTGCCGATCTGACTTCCTGCGTAACCGCAAGTCTGGTAGGCAATATCCGTATAACCTGGTCCTGACGGAACAACGGATGCTGGAGAGCAGGTGAAATTCGTGTTATGAAACTCTGCAGCCATCATGGACTCGTAGGTGTACAATGCTGGTGTAACGTACTGCCGTGACTTAGCTTCCAGTCCCAAATCCTGTATCGATGACTTACTGCAATCCATCCGACCCAGGGAACGTCAGCCATCATTTTGTCCACAGATAGCACGTAGCCTCCGAAGACAATGCAAAGCAAGACGAGAAAACCTGTATACCGAAGGGCGACTTCGAAATTAGAAGACGCGGCGGCGAAGAGCCTGAAATGTGCAGTCAAAGAAATCGTGCACATATAGATAAATAAGAAGTCGATGAAGAAGGCCCCAGCCTGAGTGAAAGGTTAGCGCATGGGCATACCGTCATCTCAAGAAAACTCACATCAGCTTTCAATCCAGAGAGGAAGTAGACCACTATCAAGTAAAGGAACGTGAGAAGAGCGGCTATGAAGATATCTACAATGACTCGAGCCAGGCAGACAGCACTAGGCCGGACAAAGGCGAACTTCTTCTGGCGAGTAAGAATGTCTCGTCCTTGCATTGCTTCTTCCAACTCGGACATTTGAAGCCATGCAAGAAGGATAGACGAGTAAAAGATGACACCACCTCGAGAGTACATTCCGTCCGTGGTCTGGGGTTGATCGTAGAACATGGAACCGACAAGAAGGCCGTAAATCACGCAAGAGATGATCTTGATGTATAGAGGAGATATGTGGCCCTTGATTTGCCATATCTGACGCTTTGCCGAAAGTACAATCTGTCGGAAGAGAGAGATGGTGTATGGAGATGTCGAAGAAACAAATCGAGATTTGTCGGTCTGGAAAGCCTTCTTGAAATCTTCCAAACTTCCATATTCAGTATCAGCATGCGATTCGACCCGACTCTTGCCGCCGAATCCCTGGTCATCGTATCTCATAACTTCCTCCTGAATATTTAAAAATGCAGTGCTCTCTCGGAACGCCTGCTCCAGCTCAATGGGCCCTTTTGGTGCACGATGTTCCCACCCGGGTCGGAATCTCCTCCTTTCCGGAACAGTGATGCTGGTCAAGAAATCAGATACCGTTTGCATTTCGCCGCACTCATATCCAAGCTCTTGAAAGTATGACTTTGCTTCATGTCCGGGACCTTGATATAACATTCGTCCCTCATCGAGAAGCAGGACCTTATCAACCAGGTCGTAGATGGCGTCAGATGCTTGGTACAATGTCATCAACGTAGCTTTGCCACAGGTGTCGGTCATGATGCGCAAACTCCGCGCATAGTCCAAAGCCGAAGAAGCATCAAGGCCTCTGGTTGAGTTATCCCAGCACATCACCGACGAATCAGTTGCCAGAGACTCGATGATCGAGATTCGTTTGCGTTCACCACCAGAAACCCCTCGAATATACTCGTTTCCGACCAAAGTATCCATGGTATGCGACATGCCAAACACCCTGCCATAGATCTCGAGGTACCGCGGAATCTTGTCACGATGACGTTTCGGAGTCTTGCTTTGGAGGGCGAATTCTAGCGTCTGTCGAACATTGAGCGTTGGAAAATGCACATCGTCCTCCGGGACATAAGCAACCTGACCGCGGTAGTGCTTCTTGACATCCTCTAAATTGAGGCCCGAATAGTCGATGGAGCCAGTCACCCCAAGGTATGTCGAGTGATGACCAGCAACTGTTCGTAGAAAGGTCGAACAGCCAGCTCCTGGTCGTCCAATAACGCTACGAAATAAGTTAGATACGGAAGATTACACTGAGGCCATGGACTTACAGCATGATTTCACCGCTTCGCACCACTCCAGTGACATCTCGTATCAACTGACGCCCGCCCTGAGGTTCAGGCTTCGACATCCACGGCTTGATTGTCCATTCATAGACATCCTGGAAGGTGAGGG
Source organism: Aspergillus undulatus (assembly GCF_047715775.1). Lineage (NCBI taxonomy): Eukaryota > Fungi > Ascomycota > Eurotiomycetes > Eurotiales > Aspergillaceae > Aspergillus > Aspergillus undulatus. The sequence continues at coordinate 79,203 of NW_027396685.1, forward strand.
TCCGCCACAAAGCGGTCCCTAGCGTCTTGACATGGGCGTGCCCACCCCTTGCTCCCCATGTCGAGAGTGATTGGAAGCAAACTCCGAGATTGGGTTTCTTTCTACCGGACTGTAGCTCTGCTTCTAGGAACTTGTCGAACGAAGAATGTGGTTCCGAATACTCGTGGTTCTTGTTGGTGAGGGTACGGTGAATCTCAGCAATGGCATCCTCATCCTCATATGTCAAGTGGACTTGTGGAGAGGATGGTCTGTCGGCCTGGCTGCCAGCTTCCTGGGGAGAAGTGATAGCACCGCTACCCTGCGAGCGAGAGGGAAGACGAGAAGGCATTCTGCCTTACTTTGCCCAAGTAGAATGTAAATGAAGATTGCTGTCAACTGGGACGCGGCCAGAACATCACATATGCTTGCTTGTGAACGGACTGAATCTCAGACCGTTACAGAGCTATATACGCGTGGCTCCAGACAACCCGTTGCCCAGCTGCCGATATATCCTAATTGTTTGCTAGATCAATCAGGAAGCCAAGACACAGATGTCAAAGATGACTCAAAATATCGACACTGCTGATCGATCATAAACAGAATCAAGTCCTCACAGGGCATGCAATGATGTCTTATTGCTGTTTGCCGGTGGATCCGCCACTTGGGCCAGAATATCATGGAGGTTGAGGGTTTCAAGAGCGCCAGGGTCTCCGATTGGCGCCGACGAGGAAACTGTGACAAAAGATTTTCGAACATCTGGACTCTGGCGTGTCATTTTCCCACTGTGGCAGGTCGCCTGAGAAGATCCAGCCGGGAGCTTGGATCTCTCTGGCGTACCAGGGAACAAGCGGAGATGCGCGTAAAGCATGATGTGGGAGGAGCGACTAGCGAGGCTTCATAGCATCCTGATTGGCATTTGCTGAGCGTTGGGTGGCCACCATAGCATGGTGCCCCACTGTTTCCCTCAGGCCCCCTTCTTCACGCGGATGCGGTAGAGTGGGTGGGTGATCGAGTTTGATATGGGCGGCCAGCATGATAGGCTGCTATAGTAGGATGGTTCTAGGTCAGCCTTAAGTTAACTCTGTTGTTATCGGCGGTTGCTAGAATAGAAATCTCCGGGGTGCAGATGAGACATGGACAAATATCGACGACGTGCGTCGACAGGCGTTTTCTTTTTGCTTGATTCTCGCGATTGGCGCTCTGAGCGCCGCCATACCGATTACAGGCAAATTATCGCCAAAGGATCCATATTAAATCAGACCGATGAAAAAGGGAAGGTCGGCGGAGGAGTGTGGGATTCTGTCGGCGACTCGGCGCTTCCGAGGTGCTGCCAGCCAATGGGAGAATGCTGTTGATTTTCCTTCGCTCTCCGCGGGCACCGTTTAATACTCCCTCCCCATTGTACTTTTGCGCCTTCAATTAGGAATGGCATGTTGTGCCAGCTGAAAATAATGTTACTGCCTGCTTGCTATGCAGGTGAGCACCTCTATTGAAGAGTTCGAAGCCTTTGTTGAAGTTACGGCACTACCAGAGAGCTTTTACGGCTTACTACGAAAAATACTAAAGGCATACTTAGTTCGTGGATATTAGATGTCATACCTCGACCAGATGACAGCTGCCGATGAATATATTTGGCCATTCGACTCTGGTCAAGGTGCAAGGAAATTGGGATCCCAGAGCTCCGGCATCCTGTAATAAGATGTATCGAACATGCTGTTGAAATCCAGAGGCGAAAAGTCAACGGGCCCGTTGGACAACATTGAAAAGGGATCAAATGAGAATTCAGACGCCGAAGAGCCGAAATCTGGGGTATGCGTAGTAGAGTGACCGATACTAGACCAATCACTCTCAGGCTGCGCTTGCAATTCCTCATAGGGCAGGCCTCGGATGATATTATCGCATACGTTGAGATTCCGCATCGCAGATCGCTCGATATTCTTCATAGGGTCCTCCCCATTCAGTCGAGCTTTGACAGCAGCCAACGCCATACCCATGAAGACGAAAGATTTGCATCCATTTCCTTTAGGAGATATGCGACTGCCAAAATTATTCTGGGTTCGCTCAAGTACACGCAGCAAGACGTCCTGCTGTGATCGCACTATGTCGTTGAGAGATCCATTGTGGGCTGAAGGTGCCGAGTTTGATCTTGACTCCGTGATCTGTAGAGATAATTCCACACAGAGTGTTGTGGCAGCATGAAAACACTCATCACGGAACATGCCGCCGCCGATACGTCCTAGACAAGGTGTTCGAGATGACTGGAAGCCCGGGAGCGGTAAGTCAAACTGATTAAGCATCTCTAAAGCTGCTTCAAGGCAGACCTTTCGTGAGTAAGAGTATTTGGGTGACAGAGAGATGCTGAGGGAGAAAGGTCGGTGCAGCATGAGGAGAGATCTTTGCATCAAAAATAGGATGAATGACCTGGAAAAAGACGGAACAGCACCAGGAGCTGGTGTAGGAAAAGGAACGAGAGATTCGTTCATAAATCTCACAAGGTCTTCACTGAGGTGCAATGCCTCATCATATGGTAGTGTAAGCCTCAAGCTATTCGAAGCTTTGGCAATGCGTACCCGCAAAGGGAACGAGCGAGCAAGCATAGTTTGGAAGCTGCACTGGGTCAAGATGGTTGCTTCCTTGGCCGTCGGCGCCTCGACCATTTCCTCCGTCAAGTCCGAATCATCCAAATTCGATGGTGGTGGGCAGTCATACTGATCGGGATCCCCGGATGGCGGAACCCCAACGTCTATTGACGCCTGTAAGTCAAGCTCTAACACTGTTGCCCATAACCGGCAGCGCATTTCAGCCCAGAAGGGAGTCATTTTGGGGAATCGCATAGGATCCCGGTGCATACCCATTATCGTGGCCGAATGGATGAGCGAGCCTGAAGCGAGCCACACAACATCCCCGTCCACGGCCAGCGCCTGGCGTGCAATCATGAGCAGACACTGTATCTGCAAGATATCGAATTTGGCTGTGGCGGCCACGAAGAGCGAGCCAATCCAGGACTGGATTCCGAGAACCCAGCCAACGGCAACATCGTGTAACGTGTCTTTCCCGTTGACTGTTGTCGAAGGGCTGATAAAGCAGCTAGCTGTAGCCATCAATGCCAGAAGCTTTGCAATGAAGACGGTCTCAGAGTCCTCGGGCGAGGCCCAATGTGCTTCATATTCTTTGATAAAACTGGGAATATGGAGAATTCGATACGTAGTTTCGAATGTCGATAGATATAGATTGAGGAGCTCATCCGCGATATTTCGCGGTGGTAGCATCTCCCTGAGTGACGACGGCATCTCTTGCTGCAAATGGTCTTGGTTTTGTTCACGAGACCTCAATTCGCACCTAAACTTCCTCATCTTCTGAAAGTCCGAACCTTCAGCCTTGAGGTCCTTCTTTCGGCCTTGAAGGAAGGCCATCACATCATTGAGCTATTTTGTCAGTATGTGATTGTTGAGTTTTCAGCTGCACTTACAAAAGTGAGAGTTAATTCTCCACTGGAGCGTCCACGATAACGCGTCTGACCATTTCTACCGCGGAAGCACGCTTTGCCAGACAAATTCTGTACCTGGTCCGAAATGGCGTCTGGGACAGTCCGGACTCCGATCTCAGAGACCTGATCATATCCCAAAGCATCTGGAGGTTGAGCTGGGCCACATCTAGCAAGTGCATGTTCTAGAGATTGCACGCGACTGCGCAGTTCATGGAGCTCATCTGGCCGGCCACGCGGTTTGGCTACGCGATGCTTAGAGTCGAACACATAAAGCCCATTTTCCACCGAGCTGGTACCATCGCTGGGCACAGTTCTATGATCTGAAGGCGAGCTCGCCACAGTTGATCTAGAGGCAGCATTTTGAGGGGCTGAGAAGACGCAAAGATCCGGCGTCTTGGATTTGATGCATTGACCGCAGGGAAGCGATCGGTCGCACTTCAACTTCCGGCGTCTGCATATGGTACAAGACAGTGCTGGTCTGCGCCGGCGCGAAGCCGATGATTGGGCATGGCCCTCTTCCATTTGTCTCAGGTAACTCAAAGATCACGGCGGATATACCAGGAGAGCTTTGAACAAGGATGAGCCAGCCTCGGAGGATGATACTGGGCCAACTTAACCGGCAAAGTGGATTGTGTTGAAACGATGACAGAGACTGGAAGCGACTGGGAGCGACATCTGGGCGCATAAGATATTTATGAGATTACCGGGTATCACATAGTGAAGGGCGCGTTCAGAAGGATGATGAGCTGCGAATGAGATGCGGTGGTGGCTGTCGCTGTCCGAAAAGGGCCGAGTCGGAGTTACCACTTTAGACTATGTCCGTGCCGGAGATATGAGCCACCAACCCGCTGTCATAGTCGCTGTCATAGTGGCTCATCTCTCCACGTGGAATGTCACCGCATGGCTGCGTCGCTACGCTTGATGTTTAACTCTTGACGAGCATGCCTTTCACATGAAGCGAGTCAACCACGTTACTAATATGACCCTCTAACATGCCGCGCAATACAAAGGACACTTCTCCCTCTCTCATCTTTCCTTCTCTTTCTAGACGGAGATGTCGACCATCCTCCTGGTTGGCGTGTTTCTCTTCGCCGACGAAAAGATCCCGCTATCCGCGCCCTTGAAGAGAGCCCTGTACTTCACGTCGATTACTTCCAGCGTGATCGCATCAGCTCTTTACCCGCCTGATTCTGCGACTATCGTGGTCTATGCATATTCGTTTATCTCCGTTGCGTTCGCTCTCCGCGCCGTTGAGCTTCTCGTCATTCACCGGCCTAGCCAGTTAAAACGTCTGGAAAAGGTACATGATGATTTCTCTTCGCCTCCAGTGTATATATGGCAGTCCCTACCCTCAGCCTTGAGCTTTGCACGGTTCCTTTATGTTTGTGACCTGCTCCTTAACCCGCGGGGAATTGGCTGGGCGCACGGTTCAAAGAAGTACCTTCCGCCGTTGGAGAAATTGAGCGCCAAATCCACGCCTATCAACGGGAATGGCTCTAAACCATCCGAAGCAGTGGAACAATCGGAGAATGAGAAATTCCTGCTCAGAGAACCAGTCCAAGGCCGTCTTACATTCCTTGCAATAGAAGCTCTCAAGCTCGTCATCGCGTTCGTCGTCTTTGACGCCTACAGGACATTTTTTGGACGCAACTATTTCCAACTCTGTACCAACTTTCATTCTTTGCTCAACTCAGCAAAGCTTCAGAAATTTGAACTTCAGTATCTAGGATTTGAACTTTGCACGTCTCCAGAAACGAGCGAGAGGATTGTTCGCCGATTTCTCCTACCCCCGGCGGCTTGGGCTGCGTCTTACGGCTTTATCGATGGCATCCATGCAGCGGTTGCCATATTTTCCGTGGGCTTTTTGTATTACATTTCGCCGACACTGGCGGGGGATCCGTGGATGTACCCGGCTGTTTTCGGTTCATGGCGATACATATTCTGGCCACGGTTGAAAGGTGTTTTTTTTCTCCCTTTTGAGTCATCTCATGCAGACAAGACAAAGGTTCTGACTGATAAAATAGATATCTGGGGTAAACTATGGCATGATCTATGTCGCCGCGCACTAGTCAGCAGCTCCACGGCTCTCATCCCGAAACGTACACCCCTACCTGTGCGACGAGCTCTCGTGGGTGTACTCTCCTTCGTAATATCCGGCGTTGTCCATGCCGCCGGAACATACGCGGTCAGTAAAGACGCCCACGCCGTCCTCATGATGATGGTCTTCTTCATCGTGTTACCAGTCTTCATTGCCGCGCAGGAAGCGGTAACGACTGCTCTCGAGCGAATCTTGCCCGACTGGTCCATAATAAGGGAATTAATCTGGCTTCTAAACGTCGCGTACGTGATTTGGTGGGGATACCATACTGCTCCATGGTTCTTTGACTATAGCATGATCCCTGAGTCATTGGCATCTATCCCAGTGCCTGAGCATTGGAGCTTCTGGCATACTGCTTGATGACTTGCTATATATATATGTGGGAAAGATTCATTGCAGGCATCTCATTATAGCTATATACTCATCACTCATGTACAATAGATATACACTCGGGACTTTATGATACAGTCCCCCATTTTACCACGCCTCAACCCTCCTCATCCGCAAATGCATTCCCTCAACCGGCTTCGTCGTCACAGCCCCAGCAATATGAATCTCCTGCTTAGGATCCTGCATCGCAAACTCAAACCCCCCAACAACCCCCGCAACCGCGCACCTCAATTCAGCCTTTGCAAAGTCCTTCCCGATACAACTCCTCTGCCCATGCAAGAACGTAATCTGTGCGTAGTTCGTCGCCGCCCCGCCGTTATTATTAGGACTCATCACTCCAGTCACGGAATCTGTATCGATCCAGCGCTCAGGACGGAACTCGTCGCCATCTTCACCCCAGAATTCAGGCGAGCGGTTGATAGCATACGGACACAGGACGAGCTTGGTGCCCTTGGGCACGTGCTTTCCGGCCACAGTCGTGTCGCGGACTGCCTCGCGGATTGTGGCGGGGACGGTGGGATACAGACGCAGGACTTCTTGGCAGACACCGTTGAGGAGGGGGAGGTTTTCGAGATCGGAAGAGGTGACTGGGTGGGTGGATGACGGGATGGTGGCGCGGATCTCGGCGCGCAGACGCTCTTGGATCTCGGGGTGGAGGGATAGAAGGTAGCAAGTCCAGGTCAGGGCGCTGGCCGTTGTTTCGTGCTGCTTCCGTTAGTATATATGTATCTGGATATGCGGGGAAGAGACATACGCCTGCTGCAAGGAAGGTGAGCATCTGATCGACGAGCTCGTCATCGGTAAAGTCCCCGCTGAGCATCATAGAGCCTAGGATGTCGGCCTCGAGCTCGGTGGCCGTGACTTTGGTTTCATTCATAGCGGCTCTCTTTTCGTGGACGATGTCTTTACAGAGATCACGCAGATATCCAACCTCATCGTTGACGACTTGGTTCAGACGCCAGGGGATACGCTTGGCGAACCACTGGGGCAATATAAAATTTATGGCTAGGAAGGCCATTTTCTCCTTGGTCGGTTCGAGAATAGCGAGGAAGCTATCGGCCACTTTGTTCTCAGAGTTCTGGAGAGAACGGAAGTCTCGTCCCATAGCCGCTGGGCCGATGATATCCAGTGTCAGACGACTGTTCAATTAGCTACAGCTCATTTACTAAGGAGAGGCACGAATACTTGCCTTGCCCAAACGCTCATTTCCACCTTACCCCAACCACTGTCTGGGCTAACACCTTCCATTGGATGCTGACTGATCTCCTTCCTGAGCTCTTCCAGAAGCTGGTCGGTCTTGCCCCACATGAGTGTATACAAGGCACGCACATTTTTCATATGAAACGAGGGCGTCAGGGCACGGCGCTGTTTCTTGTGGGCAGCACCCTCAGACAAGATCAAACCGAACCCAATAATACGGGCTAAGAACTCGCGAGCTCGCCAGGGCTTTTCGAAATCATATGTATTGGTACTCATGATATCAAGCAGAGCCTGGTGGTTCGTCGCCAGGAGCTGGCTCTGGTTGAGCAGATCTCTGAAGTGAATGAGGCCATCGTTAGGCACGGTCTTCATCCATTCAAGAGGGAGACGCCCACGCGGGTCATCGAAGATAAAGCGGCCCATGTTGAAGTGGCCCTAATCTACGTTAGTATAACTCATTGTCTCGTTTGTAAAGACATACTGGAGCTTTGGGTAGGTGACGTAGCGGGTTCACGAAGAACGGCCATATCAGAAAGTTGTAGATCCCCAAGAGGATAAGATTGACAGCGGCTGAGCCGATTGCAACGTTTCGAAAAGGTGCATCCGTGAAGGCGGAGCGCTGGAGAAGAAAGGCCTCCGCCAGGGTCAAGGCAAGCAGGGGAAGCATCTCGCTCGGTGTCAATGGTTCATCTCACTCTGTCTGGAAGTGGTCGATGTCAGGCAACCTCGGTCGATATATGAAGTGGCCAGGCTCCAGAGTAATGGCACAATGACAGCATGACAGCATGGCGAGCCCGAAAGGTGGATGTTTGCGAGATAAAGTTGAGATAGGCAAGTTCATGTGAAGAGTTGAAGACAAGAGTTGGCAGTTGGGGAGCTCAAGTGATCGCCATCGCAACCCTTTCCCGATCAGGAAAGCCCACTATGGCTTCCCCATAATTTCGCTCCAGCAACAACTCAACTTCAGGAACGCAAGTGTCAAGACCCTCTTTCATCCCCTGGTTCTCAAATCGTTCCTCATGTGCGTGCCTCGGTTCGCTGGTCCGAATGCAAATAGACTCATGTCTAATAGCGATATTTAAGAATTGCAATCATGCAACATCCATCATGCCATCCAAATCCTTCCTCTAGTGACCTTAGCCTCCGATATGTCGCTATCATTCGAACGTCTTTCGCTCGTCCTCGGACAATGGCTTCAGCCTATCGTCCAGCGGCTCCCGCCGGTCGTCCAGGATGTGCTGTCGCACCCACTTACTTCGAAAGCAATCCTAGTGTTACTGGCCCTTGCCCTTTTGCGCCAGGCAAATCGCGCCCTCACTGATTGGTCGATGAACAATGGCGAACGTGCCGAGAAATGGAACTCTGACAGCGAATTGATCCTTCTTACGGGAGGCTGTAGCGGCATTGGCAAGCAGATGGTGCTGGATCTGGCCAAGGCGGGAGCTCGAGTGGTGATTCTCGATATTCAAGAACCTACCTTTTCCCTGCGTACGTTCGATCCAAAAGTTAGTATTTCAGTAACTGATTGAGAAGCAGCATCCGGCGTTTCGTTCTACAAAGCCGACATCACCTCTTCCGCAAGCATCGCCGAGGTCGCGACAAAGATTCGGGCAGATCACGGAGATCCCACAGTTCTCATCAACAATGCAGGCGTCGGCCACGATGGAACAATTCTACAGAAACCAGAGGCCAAAATCCGACAGACCTTTGAGGTCAACACAGTTTCGCACTTCCTCATGGTGCGCGAGTTTTTGCCCAGCATGATCGAGAAGAACCACGGACATGTAGTTACGATCGCCTCGATGGCCAGTTTCATTGGTCTGGGCGACATGGTGGAGTATAGCTGCACCAAGGCGAGCGCGTTGGCGTTCCACGAAGGCCTGCGCCAGGAACTGCGTCTATGGTACAAGGCTCCGAAAGTCCGAACTACGTATGTTTTTACCCTGCCAATTCTCACGCCGAACTCGAAGCTAACTAATTGCGCAGTGTCGTACATCCCCTCTGGGTTCGCACGCCCATGATCAAGGTCTTGACCGACGCGGGCTCGGAATTCAAGCAGCCAATCCTCACGCCCGAAATGGTGTCCGAGGCGGTAGTGAAACAGGTCCTTTCGCAGCGCAGCGGACAAATTATCCTGCCGTCGTACTACACGCCGCTCAGTATGCTGCGCGCGTTGCCGAATTGGTTCCAGGAGTTCGCGCGCGGAATTGGATCCAAGGATTTCATTAAGCTGCGTGAGTGGCAGCAGAAGCAGTTGAAGGGGCAGTAGATGTCAAACTCGAACTATATGTATCGATAGCATGATATATTTATACTGTATTTATGAATGATGAGACGAGCCTTGTTAATTGAACATCTATCGGTTGAGATTTTGTACTACTTCTTGAAGGCGAGCTTTCCTTGCCCGGTTATTTTGATAATAAACATTTCCTCATAATACATATGTTCTTAGACTATATCGTATGGAAGATGCCTGAAAATCGTGATAATATACTTGGGTATAAGTCATGTATACATCAATCATACCAGTAACTACTTAACGCATTGACCTTTGCCTTTTCGTAACCCAAGTGGTTACATCTTCTCCAGCAACTCCCTGATAAACGACGTCGCTCTTGTCCCCTGCTGCGTCTCCCTCTTATCACCAATATAAAGATTATAAACCGGCGCAACATGACCCTCGCCCTTGCCAATACAGAACTCCACATTCCCCTGGAATCCCGCGCGCAGTTTCTCAACGAAGTCCTCAATAACCGGGAGCAGAATCTCACGCTCGCCGCCACAGACCAGAATCCTACGGATCGGAAACTTGGCAAACCATTCCGGCGGTGCATCTGAGAGGTCCGTGTAGAGATCCTTTGGCGCGGCGCCGATATACCCGCCTCCCCAGAGCGGGCCGACCACAGGGGTGATCAGGTCCCCGCGGAAGTCGATGATGCGGTCGCCGTGTTCGGGCTGCAGACAGGTCCAGGGAGCGATCATGACTGCTCCTGCGATGCGAGAACCATCATTGAGTTTCAAAGGGTCAATTGCGGGGTGTGTGTGCGCGAGATGCGACAGGACACCGCCGACTAGATTGCCTCCCGCGGAGTCGCCACCAAGCATGACATTGCCCGGGGCGTGGCGTTTCTCGACGAGGATGTAGCGCAGAGCCTCGACGGCTTGTCGCAGTTGTGTGGGGTAAGTGGCCACAGGGACAAGGGTGTATGTCAATGCGAAAATTGACAGCGACTGGCCGTTGCGTTCACAGTCCGCGACGATGCTGGCGAAGAATTTGAAGTAGCCGATGTTGGCTGGCAGCGCGAAGCCGCCGCCTGGCAGGGAATGTTAGACGCGTTTTTTGTCTTGGAATGAAGGGACATACCGTGATACCAGACAAGGATGTTCTTCGCATCAGGGCTTCCAATCCAATGGCCCATTGCTCCATGGTTGAGTTGGACAGTCAAGGGCTTCTGTCGCACAGAGCGGATGTAACGGTTGTACACCAGGTTGCTGGCGGGAAGGACGTATCTATAACATTAGTATAGAATGACTTGAAGACGAAATCAGTACTTACTGCATCTGAGCCGCCGATAGACGAGAACTCAGCTTGCGAAAGACGGCATAGCCAATGTGCAGCAACCAGTGGCTTGGATACTCAGGCGCGCGCACGGCAAGAGTCAGGACCGCCCACACAAAGGTGACCGCAACAGACGCCAATGCAGGGATGTAATCTAATTTCTGCGCGATGGAGAGCATTCTGGCGTGGTATGATCTGTGTTCTATTTTTTACAACGGCGACTACATAATTCTCCGGCGGATGATCTGATATATTCACAGTCAACAGTGCACGGTAGGAGCTCGTGCCGCGAACCTAGGAAGGCGCGACATGTGAGCTCGCAAGGGAATCACAGTATCAATCGCAAGAGTTACTGCATCCAGGGATCGGGCTTAAGATCCCAAAGATCTGGGGTGCAGTTCTAGTGATTCCAGAAGAGCGAGAGTGGGAACTGGCTGGGACCCTCGGTTCGCGACGATTGCCTATTCGGGTCGGCCTCGGCATGTTCCTGTCCAGGAACACTGAGCGAGAGAGTCCTATATAACGATAAAAGGTGATAGCCGTTTGTCTCCCGATCCACTGGAGGTTTTTCTTTTTTTGTTGCCAAAATAAGTGACAATGACGGACTTTGATGTGGTGATTGTTGGCGCCGGCATTTCGGGGATCAACTCGGCGTACCGACTGCAGTCTCAACTTCCTCATCTTCGCTACACCATCCTCGAGGCCCGCGACAACCTCGGCGGCACCTGGGACCTCTTCAAGTACCCCGGCATTCGCTCCGATTCCGACTTGTTTACTTTTGGCTTCGCCTGGCATCCCTGGGACCAGGATAACCCGATCGCAGAAGGCCCTGCCATTGTCAACTACCTCAAGCGAACGACCGAGCAGCATGGCATCGATCGCCACATCCAGTACGGCCAACGCCTGCGCGGCGCCGACTGGTCATCGGCCGACAACGCCTGGTCGCTCTCAGTCGAAAATGTCGCCGACGAACAGATGAAGACCATCTCCGCCCGCTTCATCATTTTTGGAACCGGTTACTACGATTATCACACTCCGCTTCAGACCGACATTCCCGGCCTCGACACCTTCAGCGGTCAGGTTGTCCACCCTCAATTCTGGCCTGAGAATTTGGATTATTCCGACAAGCGCATTGTCATTATCGGTAGCGGTGCGACAGCGGTCACTCTGCTTCCAAATCTGGTCGAGAAGGCTCAGCATGTCACCATGCTCCAGCGCAGTCCGACGTATATCCTCGCTTTGCCGAACAACAAACGCTCTCTCATGAGCCGGATATTCCCAGCGTTCATCGCTCGCCGTCTCATCCGCATCAGTTGGATGATCACTTCCCGGATTTTCTTCCTCTTCTGCCAGTCTTTCCCGTGGCTCGCGCGCTCGATTCTCCGCTTCAGAACCAAGATGCTTTTGCCCAAGGACGTCCCATGGGATCCTCATTTCCGCCCACGCTATAACCCATGGGATCAACGACTGTGTATAACGCCTGACGGTGATTTCTACGAAAGTCTGCATTCAGGAAAAGCTTCAGTCAAGACCGATACCATTGCCACTGTGACTCAAAAGGGCGTCCAGCTTAACTCTGGCGAATTCTTGCCTGCGGACATGATCGTCCCAGCAACAGGTCTTCGTTTGAAGATCGCAGGCGGTGCCTCTATAAGCGTCGACGGCACCCCTATGCATATCAATGAGAAGTTTATCTGGCGCGGTACAATGCTCCAGGACACGCCCAACGCCGCTTTCATTATTGGTTACACGAATGCCTCCTGGACCCTCGGGGCCGACGCCACAGCTCTCACTCTTTGCCGACTGCTCAAGAACCTTGAGAAACGTGGCTTCGCGGCAGCTGTGCCGCGTCTCTCGCCATCACTTGCTTCGACTCTCCAGCCCCGGCGACTCCTCAACCTCTCGTCCACGTACGTCACCAAGGCCGAAAAGGACCTCCCGCGGGCGGCCGACCGTGGTCCATTCGTGCCGAGAGACAACTATTTTAGCGATCTGTGGTTTGCAAAATATGGCAATCTCCACGAGGGGCTAGAGTATTTGGGAGAGAAGAAGACGCTGTGATTACGACACCTGTACCATGTTTTTTCTACGATTCATCTATATACCGTTACCGTTTAGATATGATTTATGCGATGACATATGACATTATAATTTCTGTTCTTTCTCGATTATCCTATCGTAGCTCATACTAGGATGATGTCCCCTGTATTTCTTCTGTTGTTATTTGACCATTCTATCCTTTACTTATACTACACTACTGTACTCTGTATATAAATAACGAGACTTCTGACCGGGTCCCAATCTCCACGAGTACATTGCAAGGCGAGTTCAGTAATCCATTGATCCCATTTCATTCAGACATCGTATATTCACATCCCCGTATAAGCATTAAGCGCCAACTGCCCCCCAAGATGGGCATAAAGCACATTACTCCCCTCCTTAATCTCCCCATTCCTCACGAGATCCATCAACCCCGCAAGACTCTTCCCCTCATAAACCGGATCCGTAATAAACGCCTCCATCTCCGCCCCAAACCTGATTGCATCAATCGTCCTTTTATCCGGAATCCCATACACGCCCCCATGATACCGCTCATCAAGAATAACATCCTCAGCCGTAATATCCACCTCCTCAAGCCCAATCTTGACACCCGTGAACTTTGCAATCCGCAATATCTGGTCGAAGGTTTGCTGAACCGTCGCGGAGGCATCAATCCCGATGACTTTTCGGGGCTTCGACCCGTTGATCTTCTGCGCGGCTTTGAAGCCCGCTATCATACCCGCATGTGTCGACCCAGTAACAGCGCAGACAATCACCGTGTCAAAGAATATACCGAGCTCTTTCTCCTGCGCCTCAACTTCAAACGCCCATCGTGCAAATCCCAGACCGCCGAGCGGGTGATCTGAGGCCCCCGCCGGGATATAGTATGGTTTCCCGCCCTTGCTCTTGATCTCCTCTTCTAGATTCTTGAGGGTGTTTTTATGCTCGATTCCGAAGGGAGAAGGATCCAACCTCGTATCGGCCCCCATAAGCCTCGAAAGCTGAATATTCCCCGCCTTATCATAAACGACATCGTCCCAATCAACCCACTTCTCCTGCACGAGCGCGACTTCGAGACCAAGTTTTCTCGCAACAGCCGCTACCTGTCTCGTATGGTTTGATTGGAACCCGCCGATTGAGACGAGCGTGTCGGCTCCGCGAGCTAGTGCGTCGGAGGCAAGGTACTCTAGCTTTCGGGTCTTGTTGCCGCCGAAGGCGAGGCCGGAGTTTACATCTTCGCGTTTGGCGTAGATGGGAACTTTTCCGCCTAATGCGGCGGAGATATTTGGGAGGTGTTGGATGGGGCTGGGGCCGAATGTTAGTGTTTCGCGGGGTATGGAGGCGAATTTTGGGGGGAGCGCGAGGTCGAGAGTGGATGACATTTTGGTGGTTGATTGGGGTGTGGCTGTTGTGAGATGGGATTGTTTTGGAGGAGGGGTTGGAGGGGTAGATGGGCATATATAGTTGTTGTTTCTTGAGGTGTTGGAGTATACTTGTCGGGGAACTGGAGCTCGTTCTCCGACGGATAATTCAGGCTCTGATTGGCTCCATGTTTGCTCAACCTATCTCATCTGGCCGTGGCCGACGTTATCAGAGTTCTCCGTCGGAAATACCACTCCCTCGGAAATAGTTATTTGCATGTATAGATCGGTTGCCGCATAGACATAGTCGTAGGTAGTTGGTTGATCGCTGGTTGTCTGTTGTACAGATAGCCGCAAAGAACACACTTACGCTGCGTAGACAAGCTTATTTGAGTTGTTCTTATGTATTGATTGCATATCCAGAAGGTTTATCAAGCTCGTCATTCCTAGGTATGTACGGACGAGTATATGCATCAAAACAAGTCGCAATCACGCAACCTGCGAAATCGGAACCTTCTCCCACCAAAACCTCGTCTCGTCCTGCGCCCACTTGTCATCAACAAACTTCGCAGGCGGCGCGGCCTCTCCACCAATAAGTTCATTATTCCCCTCACCAAAGATCAATATCCCCGGCTTGTCGGCGTTATAGCTCTTCCATTCAGGCCGGCTGCCATACTGCCCGGGAACCGCATTGGGGTCGCCATGCGTGATGAAGCTCGTGATGTACGCATGCAATGTCCCCGAAAGCTCTTTCTGGGACTCTGAAATGCCGGTGATGTCGTCGTTGAATGTCTCGTAGTACATGTTGTCGCCGTGGTTCGCGCGCCCAAGAACAGTCCTGGGTAAAGCCCAGTTGTACAGGTAAACCGTTGGCGCATCTCGCACTGAGGTCGCAAAGTGTGCTGTTTGCCGAACAGGCGCGACGTACGCGTAGTGCCCATATGCCGCTTCAATGCGCTTGTACTGCGGTCCCAAGTCGAGGCCCTTTCTCGTCTCAACATACGGGGAATCTGCGATTGTACTTGGATCCGGGTAGAGAGCATCAATCGTGTCGAGGTCCTCGGACGAAAGTTGCGGGAGCAATTCTGCCCAGAACGCGCGGAACTGAGACGGCTGGTTCATGGTTTTGTCGACGTACATTGTCCCTTCATTTGAGTTAAACCCGGTCATAATGGGGACCTTATGCCAGGCCCCTGATTCCCACGCCTCAAGCGGTTTCCGCGGGATAATGTCGCCGTCTATGACAGGCTGGAAGGCCCAGCGGAGAGAAGGGTTATATTTGTCGAAAACGGCGGTTTGAGCATTTGTTATGACGGAAGATGGGAGGGAGCGAAGGTATGGGAAGATTTCGGATTCGGGCAGGGAAGGTGGGCATTTTACTTCTTTGAGGAAGTTGGCGAACTGTTGTTCATGGATTTTGGCATCGTAAGGGCGGACGGCGCGGGACGTGGGCGCGCCGGATTCGAGGATGACGCGGTGGAAGAGGGGTCGTTTCTCGTTGATATTGAGCAGGTGGTGTCCTACCTATTCTGGGTCAGCGATGAAGTTCACTGAATAAACCGGGTCCTGTCTCACCGAATGCGCGCCAGCAGATAGACCGAACAGGGTGACTGTCCCCGGATCTCCGCCAAACTGCGCAATATTATCTTGCACCCACTGGAAGAGAAAAACCTGATCCCTCAGACCCAGATTCAAGACACCCTCTTTTCGGGACAGCGCCGACGGCAAGAACCCCAGAGCCCCGATCCGGTAGCCGAAGCTGACTGCAACAAACGGCTCCTGCGACCATGCCACCATCGATGCAGTCTTGTGCATCGACGCCGACCCGCGATTGTACGCACCGCCATGGACATAGATTGCGACAGGGAGTTTGTCAGTCTTGCTGTACGTCGAAGGTCGGAAGATGTTCACGGTCAGACAGTCCTCGCTCTGCTCTGTTGCCGGCCCCGGCAGTAAAGCCTTGCCTGGCGCAGCGGGACCATACTTTGAGGCATCAAGTGTTTCGGTCGATTCGGGAAGTTTTTCAGCAGGTCTGAAGCGCAGGTCACCGATGGGAGGGCGAGCATAGGGAATTCCCAGGAAGGCGTCGACGAATTGCGGGAACTTGTCTTGGAGTTGTACTCCAACAATCTTGCCTTGAGGCAGTGTTACCGAGGGGCGAGCTTCTGCCATTTCAAACAGTCCAATTGATGATTGTGCCAATTGTCACAATTATCGCAATGGCCAAACGAGGGGAACAGTACTATTTATCCTCCAATGACGGCGTTGACGTGCGATTTCGGAAAGCGTCCGTTGGAGAAAATGCTGAAACCCCGCAAATGGTTCCATCGGAAAAGGCTAGGGCTGCACATCGTTCTCCGCCTGTATCAATGTTGATAAGACATACCCTCGGCCATTCCATGGTAGGAGGCGTTATCTGAGGAGGTTTTATCTCCAAGATATGCTGATAGTTGGCCGTCGGTCTCTTATATTGGGACCTGGACCTCTGTGGAGGCAAGTTCTCCAAAACACCTCCTCATACTTCCGGCCATGGACGACAAGAAGATACCCCCAAGTACCTCTCCAGAGAAAGATGTCCAAGTCGGGACCATAACAGACCTTGACGAGGGTGAAGTCTTTCTCCGCCAGAATGGCTTCACAGGCGACGACCTCCAAACGATGCTAGACGACACGGCACGCAACAAAGCGCTCATTCGCAAAGTCGACCTCATCCTTCTTCCCCTCTTAGCAGGGACATATATGCTGCAATACGTCGACAAGTCGGCGCTCGCCTACTCTGCCGTCTTCGACTTGCTTCCATCGACAAGCATGTCCAGTGAGCAGTACAGCTGGCTGGCAAGTATATTCTACTTCGCATACCTGATCGCGGAGTACCCCTGGACATTACTCGCTCAAAAGACCAAGATGGCCAAGGTCGTCTCAGGAAACATCATCGCCTGGGGCGCGATGCTCATGATCACCGCAGCCTGCAACTCGTTCACGGGTATGGCAGTCTGCCGCTTCCTGCTCGGTGTCTTTGAAGCTCCCATAACAAACTGTTTCATGATGATCGTGGGCATGTGGTATACACGCAGAGAGCAGCCGTTTCGTGCAGGCATCTTCTACAGCTGCAACGGACTCGGCGCGATGGTTGGCGGAATTCTCACATTTGGCATCGGCCAGATTAAGACCATCGCTGTCTGGCGCGCCATCTTCCTTATTCTCGGTGGGATTACCGTCGCCTGGGGGATCGTGATGCTCGTCTTCCTCCCAGACGACATCATCTCCGCAAAACGATTCAGCATCGAAGAAAAGGCACTCCTCGTCGGCCGGGGCCGGCTTGCGCGCACTGGAATCCTCAGCCATCAAATTAAGTGGTACCAGATGCGAGAAGCATTCATCGACCCGCAAGTGTGGATTCTGTTCCTCTTCATGCTGCTGAACGAAACTATCAATGGCGGCATAGCCAGCTTCAGTAAGCTGATCATCAAAGGCCTCACTGGTGATCCTCTCGAGACCGTTGCGCTCGGCATCCCCTTTGGCGGCTTCCAGCTTGTCTGGGTGCTGAGTGGAACTTTCATCGCTTCGCGAGTCCCCAACTGCCGGACTATCGTCATGTTCTTGTATCTCATCCCTACCATCATCGGCGTGTGCATGATGTGGAAGCTGTCACACGAGACGCAAAAAATTACCGTGCTATTCGGCTACTATATTGTCGGCGCGTACGTCTGCAGTTTGGTGCTGGCACTGCAAATGCCTGCCACTAACCTGGGAGGGTACACGAAGCGTGTTACCAGTGTTGCCCTGGTGTTCCTGGCGTACTGTGCTGGTAATATCATCGGACCGCATGCCTTTCTCGCAGAAGAAGCTCCGATCTATCAGACCGGGTGTAAGGTGATTTTGTCATGCTCATCGGCGCAGGCTGTGCTGGCAATTTGCTTGCGCCTTTTACTTGCCCGGCGGAATAAGCAAAGGGACGCCGCTGCTGCGCATACGCCGGCGGAGGAGGGTGAGGAGTTGGCAGATCTGACTGATTTCGAGGTTAGTGTACTAATTATCCTGTCTTGTAGTCGGATACTGACCAAGTTGAACAGAATCCACGCTTCCGATACGTGCTCTGATTTGGTAAGGTATTTATGCGTTGGTAGACCATCATATTGAGGGATGGTCGAACAATAATAAAAGTATAGTGTGTCCACAATTTTGACCGTTTTCGATGATTCTGGCCATGGTCGGTTCTCGTATGTTAGTAGATAGCGTTCCAAGTACCTTTTAAACATATCTCCATCAATAAATGGTCCCTCGATAGATACCGAAACATACGCGTGACAGACAAATCCGAAAATCAAATATGCGACAATGTTAGAATCCACGAGTGTAATCATCCAAATACGGCATCCCCCAAAGGTCAGGAAACGCCGGAGAATCCGCCATCATCCCAGGCATAGACCCGAACGTCATAAACGCCTGAAGGAAGCTCGGGTCACCCATTGCGTCCGTTCCATGGTCATGGGTCATAGATTGATTATGTAGTTGCTGAGAAGCGGAAGAACATTCCGACTGGCCCTCAGAATCTTGTGCATTTGTTTGAGTCGGGAAGTGAGTTGATGAGGCGCTGTGGTAGTTATTGACCTGGTGCACCCGATCAGATGCAGCATGATGCCCATGCCCGGCGTGTGGGTTCCGCCTCCACATCTCAAGAGACTCTAGATCGCATAACTTGTCGACAACGGCTTCGCACTGGCCGAGACAGATATCAGCGAGATCCCAGCCCGCGTCATGCTTCATGCGGCGGAAGAAGTCGATCAATTTCTTTGCGCTCGCAACGCACTCTTGCGCGGTGTCTGCGTTCTCAGCCTCCAGGGCGCAGCGGAGTGTCAGCGTAGCAGCTGATGTAAAGTGGTATGCTGTGTAGGGTAGCCAGAAGACATCTTTCTCGTTCGGGGCCAGGTTCGTTGTAAAGTCGATCACAGCTCTGGCTGCTTTGCGGCATCTCGATCGGTAGTATAGTTTATCTTCCTCCGCGGCGGACTCATTTGATCGGTGCATTTCCAGCAGAGCGATTCTGGAAAGACAGAGCTTGACGGCTAGGAAGGAGAGTTGGAGATTTAGAGCGCCTGCGGTTTTGCGTTCAAAATTAGGAGACGTAGGTCGAAGCCATGATGGTAAACTTTCTTCCCATTCATTGAGGGTGGTCTCATGTCGTCGTAATGTTCTGAAAGCGGTCTCTAGAGGTTGAACTTCCAGAACATATATCAAGGGCAGGATTTGTCCGAGGAGTGCTGTTAATGAGCACAAAGCAATAAATGAGTTGGCACCTTGGGCTCGGGCATTGGAGGAAAGGCGCTCGCCCGGCGTGATTTCGACCATGAGAGCGTCCGAGTCTGGTAATGGTACATCCCAAACTGATTTGTGGATATGCGGAGGTGTTCCGTGAGAGAGACTTGCCCTACACCACTTAGTATTATTAGAGAGCAATGTGAACCAGAGAGCCATACCATTGATCATGAATCAAGATCCCCCACCAGGTCCGTATCCGCAAGCTCTTCTGACGCGGATCAAGACCCCAAGTTGCAGGATTACGATTTAGCCCCAGACTTTGGGCCAGGGCAACAACCCGGCCAACATTGATGGCATTGTACGTAATAGAAGTAATAGGACGGCCAAGCAGGTCCAGAATGCAGGCCAAGACTGTGGAGAAATTGGGGCTCAGAAAGTCATCGTTAATCGCACTGACCGTCAGATTCCACATGTATCGAATGTCTGGAACAGGGCGGTTAGAGGCGGCGATCGTGGGGGACGTTTTCCAGAGAAGAAGCGAGCAAGCGTATATTTCGCAAGCGAGTGCATACGGGAGACCATCTTGCTGGTAAGCTTCCAAGACAGTCTTTTCGTCTAGAATTGGGAACGATGGATGGATGTTGTTGAAGTATCTGAGAAACATTGTTAGATGTGCTCACTCACGGTAGAAGGGCTAGACAAACACGCTGCACAGTTTAGGCCCCAACGGCTCAACAACCTTTTCCATCGCCTCGAATTGCCTAAACCCGGCCGTACCATTCCCTGAAGGCAAGATGTTCCGCTGCCGGGGAACTTTCATGTAGATGACTGGATTGCGGGTATCGTCGGAGTAGACGCTGTACGGGTTTGGTCTAGCATAGGAGACGGCCGTGCTGTGGATTGAAGACATGCACCGTTCAAGCACCTGAGCATCGCGAGCCATTGCGGGTCCAACTATGTGGCCAGACTGATTGGATGCATCGTTTTGACTGAATCCTGGTGTCGCCACGGACTGCCGCGTCGCGTTGGCAGGCTGATGGGCGCTCTCCGCAAATCCGGGGTTGGAGTCTCCTGTTGGTGGCGACGGAGTAGGTCTTTGTTGCCTCTGACGTCCCCCTGGGGTATCCTGGCTGCTGGCCAGGCGTCGACGCTTCGCTGGTACAGTGGGCGTGTTGGTCGCCCTCGAGCAAGTTGCCCCGTGCATGCGACACAAGAGACATGGCTGGTCGGCAATCTCCTGGGTGCAACGGCTCCTTCTTATCCGGCAGAAGTCGCAGGCAGGGATCTTGTGGGACCGGTATGGACGTGCAGAAACTGGAGAAGTAGGAGTAATTGGATCTGTGCCTCTGTTCCCGTCAGTGTTATTAGACATTGTTGATGACTCGAGATTCGCGAAGGAAAAGTTGGTGAACCGTCGGGAACGGACGCAGTTGACCCCACTTGAGCTGGGACGGGACCTGGCCGAGGTATCGACCTGAGATAATGGACAGGGTGCCACGTGAGAAGGGCGATAAAGACATGATAACCGACAATGTGAAGTGACTTTTTAATTACAGGTATTTTTGTGCGATCATGATCAGAGAAATTGACCCTTAGCAAGGCCTGTGAGGACCAGAACATGTTACATATAATATCACCCATCAATAGCAACTAACGAGTCAAAAGGATTGGGAGATATAAAGGCTACAGAACTACGGAAGAATATTTGGACAAGAATAGAGTGGCAAGCCTTTTGACTACATAGTTCGTAGTAGATTATTAGTACATGAATCGTAGAAAGCCTCATGTATCATACTCATATCGACATGACATGATCGTCTCAACTATTAACAAAGGAAGTTAAGAACGCGCCTCCTCATCCTGCTTCAGGCCGGAACCCTCATAGCGGGACTGCTTGAGAGTGTTCAGCTTATCTTCCTGTCTGTCCAACTTGTAGTTGCTGAGCCAGAAACCGATACCACCGACGAAGGCGAGAATGGCAACGACAGCGTAGTTCCACACGAGCAGAGGGTCATCCGCGAGAGGAACCAGGGCCTGACCAATGGCAGAAGAGAAAGCGTTCATGAAAAGCGAAACGGCCTGAACAAGACTGCGCATGTTCTTGGGCGCCTTGGTGAAGGCGTACTCGAGGGAGGTGACGGAGGCCAAAATCTCAGAGATACCACCGAGGACATAGGTGAGAACCTGAACCCATACGGAGATGGGTACGTGGTAGCCCTCCTCGAGACACGCATTGGCCTGCTTACCACATCGGCCGAGTTTGTAGATGTAGTGCTGGGTGACGGTGGCAACGATCATACCGGCACCGGCCACGAAGAAGCCGGCTGTGATACGCTTCAAAGGAGTAAAGTTGATTCCAATACGGCGAAGCCCAGGGTAGAGCAGGCGGTCAAAAATAGGAATGAAAATGATCAGAGCAAGAGGGTTGAAGTTGTTGATGATATCGTTGGGAACTCCGTTGAGCTCCATTGTAGCGGCTTGGGACGTAAGGTTGTTCAACATTTGGTTGTAAGCGAGCCAGTAGAGGGGGTACCAAAGGAAAACTCGGCACGCCTTCAGTCCACGGGCCACCTCATCAACCCATTCGTCATCAAAGGTCATCCAGATTGGGCGGCTCTCTCCAAGAGTGCTCGGCTTGACGGTGTTCCAAAAGTCGGTGTCGTTCTTCTTGATTCTGCTTGCTGTTAGTTAACTATATTGATGCGGAATTGAGAAGCGAGGGACATACGCCTTGAAAGGGATCCCAGCGACCTTGACCGTCTTGACGGACCAGTGTTTCCTGATACCCTCCCGGATCAGACGGTAGGCCTGGGTGTACACGGAACCAGTCGGGGGCACCAAATTGTACTTGTTGCGGCAGAGGAACAACACGAGCGGGGACAGACAGAACATGGCTGTGGGCAGCAGGAACGACAGCCAGAAGCCGACACCACGCTCCGCATAGACCATTGAAATTTGACCAGTCAAGGAACCGACGTTGATCATCAGGTAGAAGTAGAGATAGACGCGAGCAACCGTGGCAGCGGGGTCAATGATGATGCGCTCTCCCGTGGGCAGTGTCTTGATGACGGGGCGCTCCTCGGTGTGTTGTTCTGCAATGAGGGCTGAGATGTTGGACTTGAAACCACCAGTTCCCATGCCCATGATAATCAAACCAACAGCGAAACAGCCGATAGCGCCATTCGGGTTCGAGATGACCTGGGGAATGGCGGAGACGATGAGGATAACGTGACCAACGAGGGCAAACACGATGGAGATCATGATCGTTCGGTAACGACCTAGATATTGATCTGCAATGAAAGCACCGAGCAGTGGCATCACGTAGGACCAGAAAGAATTGACTGACTAGTTAGCAGTGTCATTGACGGGAGACAGAGCATCCGAAACTTACACAAAGTCAAACCAGTAGAGGCCTGCTGGCCCATACCCAAAGCACCAGGAACATCGGACTCGTCATTGACAAGGTTACCGGCAGTCGAGCCAGGGGGAAGAGGCTGCTGGATGAAGTTGACGACTGGCCAGGTCAGCAAGGAAGTTGATCGCCAGAGCGACTAGAATTGCATACAAACTGCGGTGGTTCCATAGTAGGAGAAACGCTCGCAAAGCTCGACAAAAGCCACGGAAAAGGTGATCCAGTTCAAAGGTCCAGCAACGCGACGGAGGGTGTTCATCTCATCCTCGGTAGGGTAAATCTTGTGCAGAGCATCGCCATCGTGCTCCTCGCCTCCGGAGGGGTACTCCTTGGTGGAAGGCGGAACTTCAGAGATGCTGGCTTCGCGAGTTATAATGTCCTTCTCGCTAGATAGCTGAGCATTCTTCTGGGCGGCGACGGCATCGCCGATCTCAACAGTGTCCGCTTGATTCATGGCGACAATCTGCTATGGGGCTGCTGAACGACAGGGTCGTACGGAAAAGAGGTCCCACGAGGAGGGAAAAGAAGAAAGTTCGAGGGCAGCGGGGAAGCGAGGCAGCTTTTAAGGTAGGGACCCGGGACCGGGACCGGGGTGCCACGAGAGCAAAAAAGAATATAACACAACAGCGAATCATGAAACAGGAGAAGTCAGGATGGGACGGTTATCGCGTGCCAGACAGCTAAGATTCGAGCCAGACGTTAGCACCGAATAGGACGAGGCCATCTAATCGGGGTTCGCCGCGGCAAGCACATCTACAGATGATAACAGTATAATTTCCGATGGCACCATCCCGGGGGATTCTCCAATTTGGTGCGCAAGGTCGCTCCTATCAGCGCCCAACCTGGCGACCGGCTGTAACCGACCAGCAAATATTGCCAATTGCCCGCTAGAAACGTTTTGGAAGGTCATAACGGGCTTGGTACCTGCTTGAAAGGCTTCGTTGCTGGTGGAAGAGGGAGCGGAGGGTGCGATAAGAGCTGCCCGCGAGCCAATGACTTGGCGCTATCAGTGGTGCTGCGCTGCAATTGGCGGGCGGCACAGTGGCGGAATCAAGCACGGGCTGTTGCTGTGTGGTGGGTGCTGCGCTCCAGTGTAACCCAACGGCTTGGCATGTCCAATCATGACTCGGGCCTTTGATTGATCTGGAGTGATCCCTGCAGGTCGAGGTCGCATCAACTCAAAGTCTGGCGTCTGGGGTCCAGCACCAGCTGAGAGGAGGAATTGAGTCTAACTATGGACACCGATATTTCGTCCATTTTTCTTTGTCTGCGCTGTTGGTAATATCACTGCTCTTATTGCGGATGTCTTGGCCAAGACTCGCCAAGCATCTCCAGGATGGACGTCCATTTCTCTTTGATAATAGCAACCTCTGTTTTCAGCGTGACCTCGGTAGCGGAAGACACTTCCAAGATTACCGGGATTCCTCATTGCTAACGAATATTGCTAAGTAGCATTGGGGGCCTGGGGCAGACAGCCGCGGACTCGAGACTCGAGAATGAGAATGGAACCATTCAGCCTTATATCGGCCACGGCCGGGGTTGTACAAGCATGAGCATGAACATGAGTTGTGCCTACACTGACCGCTGGGCGGGTCAAACGACATCTTTCCAAGTCAAGGCCTCCAAAGAAGTCTTGGTTCGTGGAGAAGGAAATTCGCCGCGCTGGCC
Source organism: Aspergillus undulatus (assembly GCF_047715775.1). NCBI lineage: Eukaryota > Fungi > Ascomycota > Eurotiomycetes > Eurotiales > Aspergillaceae > Aspergillus > Aspergillus undulatus. The sequence continues at coordinate 103,656 of NW_027396685.1, forward strand.
TTGAGATAAGCAGCATAAGCTTCCAGAACACGAGAGATTCTCCGTCCGACAAGCACGAGGTATGATTGTAGAGTTCCATCTGAGTCTGGGGAGGCCCACCGCCAAAGGGATGCAGACCCCTGTCTCTAATCTATATGCTATCTGTTCGTCTTATCTGTGGCGGCGGCAATTCTCGGTCCCTACTTGCGAGAAGTTCGTGAACCACACCACCACCACTGGACTAGTGACCCCGTCCCAACTCAATTCCAACTCTGTTTATTCTCTGACACGCCGACATGCGTCTGCTGTCCAACATTCTTCTAGACTCTGTCGAGTCTTGTCAAACCCTGACTTGGTTCCCCCCTTACGCCGAACGCGTGAACATGCCACGCACTTTTGTCACTGATACGGGGACTTTGCTGATGTGGGTTACTCGGATTTGGCTATCTTCTATGGTAAAAACTAATGTGAACTTATCATTGTCTCAGACTATACTAGACCACTCACAATGCAGAGCCGTCTCAGTATGCCTATCTCTGCGCGCAAACGCTGTCCAGAGACACCATCATGGGCGTATCCTTCCGCCGACCGAGGATAAACCACTTTGTGTAATCCTTGAGTCTGAATAATGGCTTCGTTCGATGACCTGCCTTCCATTCTTGCCTTGATTTTTAGTTGGCTGACCATTGCCCATGAGCTCAAGGAAATTCCTGATCTTGACACAAGAGTCGTGATTGCGCACGCCTTGAAAATATTCCGTCGCTAATAAAGGACAATCCGCGGAGATATGATATAACACGACTCTAGGGTGCTCTCGGGAGGACTTTCTATGCTTGCGTCTGTGCTCACAAATGGCCATGTTCTGAAAGCGCTCAGCAGGCGGGCAGTTTACATATCAACAGGCTCAATCCATCCCTTCAATCACTGTTAGCATCTAGGACGACCGATGTCATATCCAAACACCCAGTTCAGCCAAGTCCATTGCCTCTCTTTTGCCTTCGATGCCACTCCCCAGCGCTACAAAAGATAGGCCAGACGTCAGCCTCTACTAACTTCGTGCGCGATATCGAAGCCATTTTTAATAAAGTTGACATAAACACCATTCGAGAGAATGAGCATACAATCCAGACTTGGGGTTACTCTCTTTGAGATCTCCCGGAGACGGCCTACGGAGAATGCTACTTTGAAGCCCAAGACGTTGGACCATGGTCCATATGTAGAGAGTCGTAGATTAGGTGTTGGAGGGCTTGAGCGATGGATACGGTGCGATATCATCAGCAAAATTACCATTACCTATTGAATTCTACCTAGGTGTTGAATTGCGAGGTGTTGCGGGTAGGCGCTCAGAGTGAGGCGTGCGTATCACTTGACTTTCCCCTCAAACCTGCTTCATCTCACCACCCGCTCGACTTTATCCACTATCCAATCCATCCTTCCTTTGGAGACCGCTAGCAGGGCCTTTATCGGACAATAGCTTCCATCGTTTTGCTAAGGTTTACAGCTCAAAATGGTGTTACTCTCCCTCTTTTCCCACTTCCTTGTCCTTGGGGCGATGACTCTGTGGGTAACACACGGACCCCGCCTCTTCACGCAGTCCGACTTGGATAGCTGGCTCCATAACGAAGCCAATATTGCTCGCACCGCCCTTCTTGATATGATCGGTGACGATGGTAAATGGGCCGAGGGAGCTACTGCAGGGGTGTTGGTTGCAAGCCCAACCCGATCAAACCCAGACTGTAAGTATACCTGAAACCCACGTACTCTCTAGTACGCACATGCTAATGATGTCAGACTTCTTCACGTGGGTGCGAGACTCGAGTCTCGTATTCAGGACCTTGGTAGAGCTATTCAGAGCTGATGACACTGATCTTCTGCCTATTATCGAAAAATGGATATCCTCTCAGGCTCGGATCCAAGGCGTGGAAAACCCTAGCGGTGGATTAGCTGACGGACAAGGGATGGGCGAGGCAAAGTTTGCGGTCGACGAAACACCATTTACTGGATCCTGGGGCCGTCCACAGCGAGATGGACCTGCATTGAGGGCGACAACGATGATTGAGTTTGGCTGGTGGCTTCTGGTATGGTAATGCTCTGTAAAGAGTCAGTCTATGACTGACGATCGGCAGAGTCAGGGATATCATCAAGTGGCTACGGATATTGTTTGGCCCATTGTACGCAATGACCTGGCGTATGTGACACAGTATTGGAATTGGACAGGCTTTGGTGCGGCTTAAATGTCTCTCTGACTAAGCTTCCAGTTGCTAACTTGAATAGACCTATGGGAAGAGTCGTACGGACGATCCTTCTTCACCCTGACTGTCACCCATCGTGCCCTAGTGGAGGGAGAACTATTTGCGAAAAGCATCGGTGTCTTGTGCCCCGAATGCGAATCGATAGCGCCGCATGTCCTGTGCCTGTTACAGGAGTTCTGGACAGGGAGGTTCATTCGCAGTAATCTGGACAATGGTCGCACTGGAAAGGATGCCGGTACCCTTTTAGGCGTCATCTACACTTTTGATCCTCGAGCGCAATGTGATAGTGCTACATATCAACCGTGCTCAGATCGCGCCTTGGCCAATCATCATCGCTTAATGGACACCTTTCGAGACCTATACGAGATCAACGCAGACCGCGGCCAGGATCAAGCTGTTGCCGTTGGGCGTTACCCGGAGGACCAGTATGCTGGTGGAAATCCGTGGTTTCTGTGCACATTGGCGGCAGCCGAGCAGCTATACGATGCAATTTATCAATGGAATCATGTTGGTTCAATAACCATCACGCAACTATCACTCCCATTCTTCCAAGCCCTGCACCCATCGGCCGTCCCGGGAACTTACTCATCGTCGGCGGAGATATATTACCAGTTGATTGACGCCGTCCGGACGTACGCGGATGGGTTTGTACGGATAGTGGTATGTTATTCCATCCCTCAATAAGCGCATCTTTTGGAGATAATGGGATGTACTGAGCCGAGATAGAAAACGTACGCCTCTCACAACGGATCCCTGTCTGAGCAGTTTTCACGATACAACGGTTCCCAACTCTCCGCATACGATCTGGCCTGGTCTTACTCTTCGCTAATAACAGCACATCGCCGTCGTAATGCGGTTGCCCCTCTACCCTGGGGAAACTCTGGGGCTTCGACTATTCCATCGACGTGCTTACCTACTAGCGTGCCAGGCACATACAGCCTTGCCACTATTACTAGTTGGCCGCCTATGGACGGATTGCCTACAGCAACATCCGCGCCCTGTCAAACCCCTTCCATTGTTGCTGTGACGTTTGAGGTCACTGCCCCTACGGTATGGGGAGAAGAGATTCGACTGGTCGGTTCGATCCGGGCGCTTGGTAGTTGGGATTCTGCAAGAGGGATTGCTTTTAGCACTGACCGCTACTCGTCCTCGAATCCAATATGGTATGCGACGGTCAGACTGAGCGCGGGACAGACGGTAGAGTACAAATACATTCGGGTCAGAGGAGAAGAGGTCGTATGGGAGGGAGATCTCAACCGGCAATTGAACGTCCCTGCCGCTTGCGGGTCGAACTCAGTTTACAGAAGGGAGACTTGGCGATGAATGCCATTGTACTCGTCAAGTATGTATTTCCTGCGAAGCGTCATGAGATTGTTCTGAAAGCAAATGATATCTTAATGTTCTTATCTAGCGTGACCATGATGCCCTAGTCTGCTTGGCCGGCTGTGCCGAACGAAGCGTTGGCAAATACCCAAGCAGCCAGCTCTCCTTTGTTCACGGGAAAGCTTGACAGCCCTTTCTCAATTCAGGCGTAACGCCGACAACTGAATTTCTAGTCCTAATTGGAATCATGGCGGGTACAGGTTCTTGCAGGTAACGTCCGATTCCCGAGGTGGAGCTTGACATCGCGTCATCGGCCCTAATGGGTTGCAACCGCCGATCAACCAGCTGCAGTCAACACCGTGACGTTCTACAGAGCACTACCCACTGCGCACATATAAAGACTTTGCTCTCACCCGCAATGTGCGGAATTACCAGGTTACGCCCTGAACTCCGAATCCATCATGAAGCTGACAAGCCTTGTCACTTTTGCGGCGCTCTCGGCCTTCGCGCAGGCCAGCACCAAATCCCGCCCTAACTTCCTCTTTATTTTTACCGATGACCAAGATGCGACCATGAACTCCGTGGATTATATGCCGCAAGTAACTAGTCGCATTCGGGATCAAGGAATTGACTTTGCGAACCACTTTGTCACGACAGCATTATGCTGTCCGTCGCGAGTCAGTCTCTGGACGGGGAAGCAGGCCCACAACACGAACGTGACCGACGTCAGCCCTCCCTGGGGTACGTTTCCTTGTTTGAAATTAGTTCTCGGAAAGGAACCTGACCATAGAGCCTCGTAGGTGGCTACCCTAAGTTTATATCTCAAGGATTCAATGAAGACTGGTTTCCTGTCTGGCTCCAGAACGCCGGATACAACACATTCTACGTCGGTAAACTCTTCAACGCACACAGCGTCACGACCTATAACGACCCATTTGTAAAGGGCTTCAACGGCTCGGACTTTCTCCTCGACCCATTTACCTATTCGTACTGGAACTCTAGCTATCAGCGCAACCACGAGCCTGTGCAGAGCTACGCTGGCCGTTATACAACAGACGTCACGGAGGAGAAGGCCCTCGGATTCCTGGAAGACGCTCTAGAGGACCCTAAACGGCCTTTCTTCTTGACAGTCGCCCCAATCGCACCGCATTTTGACCAGGAACCAAACCGCTCGTCAGGGACACCCCCGCAAGCCCCAATTCCCGCTCCTCGTCATGCCCACCTCTTCCCGGATGCCAAAGTACCACGAGTACCATCCTTCAACCCTGTCAACCAGACCGGACCCAGCTGGATCAACAACCTCGAACACCAAAACCAATCCGTAGTCGACTACGAAGACCACTTCTACCGCCAACGCCTGCGCTCCCTACAAGGCGTCGACGAAATGGTCGAGAAACTCCTCGACCGTCTCGAGCGCAGCGGCCAGGCAAACAACACTTACATAATCTACAGCTCTGACAATGGCTTCCACATCGGACACCACCGGCTGCCGCCCGGGAAATGCACGTCCTACGATGAGGACACCCGCGTTCCGTTTTTCGTCCGTGGTCCGGGGATCAAGCCCGGGCAGACGGACACCCAAGTTAGCACGCACATCGATTTCGCCCCGACGATCTTTGAGATCCTTGGATTGCCGCTGCGTGAGGATTTCGATGGTACACCGATGCGCATTGCTAGGAACAGTGCTTCTGTGCCTCATGAACATGTCACGGTTGAGTACTGGGGCACGGCTGTGCTTGAGGGGAACTATGCGAACCTCCGTAAGTTGCTCCGTTCAATCCCGTAATCCCCCCTTCGTGAAATAAGAGGCTAACAAAATCCACCCAATAGTCCCAGGAGCCGGCCACAGAATGCCCAACAACACGTACAAAACTGCCCGCATTATCAGCCATGAATTCAACCTCTTCTACGCCGTCTGGTGTACCGGCGACCACGAGCTCTACGATCTAAATGTACGCCCTTCCCTCTCTTTACCATTCCCCCCTCCCAACCGTAGCCAAAGCTAACATCCAATTCCAAATCTAGAACGACCCCTACCAAATCAACGACATCTACAGCACCACCCCCCAGAAATTCATAAACCGCCTCGACGCGCTCCTCCTCGTTCTCAAGTCCTGCGCCGGAACGAGCTGCATCAAACCCTGGGATGAACTGCACCCTGACGGGTCAGTACAGACGTTATCTGATGCTTTGGACGCGCAGTATGATGCGTCCTATAAGGGCTTGCCGAAGGTAGAATATGGTGTTTGTGCGGATGGGTATCTTGTTGCTCTTGAGGGGTCGCAGTGGGGGGACATCAAAGAAGAATCTGGGGGATATTCCTAGAGGGTAAGGAATGTATGATCGTAATGTGTATATAGGATTGAATTGTGGGGTTGATGTACATATGATGACATATGAGGATATTCAGATGAAAACTTATGCTCCTGATCGAAGAGCGGTGACTCTCGGAATAGCTACATCGGTCATGAAAAGGCTCAGATTGTCACCTTTTATCGGCCTGGGCATATCATTCAAACGCCCTGTTCTTCAGCGATCATGCTCTTGGAGCTTATCCAAAGCCGCCGAGATTCTCACTATGTTCCTGCGAGACCTCACTGTCTATTCCATCGACCATGGTCTGGTTAGCGAGTGTCAAATCTGAAAGATACACGCAACGACAATATTCTGCGCAGCTGTTATCCGTCCGCTAGCTAGAGTATTACGCGGGGGTTAATGGTATTGCCTTGCGCAGGCAATTATTCTCTTTTAAATGACTATCACGTACTATTCTTGTCAAACTATGTCTATCACGAATATATTCCAGGAGTGTCGTTGGTGAAGATAATACAAACGCTAAAAGGACCATGCAGGATTTCCACACTGTTTCAGTCATAT